>NC_134837.1:267957287-268061396 GCF_004210375.1 Tachypleus tridentatus
GTAGGAAATAGTTAGTATGTCATTATTACCACAGTACTTTCACGACACACAGGTGTTACAGTGCAGGAGATAGTAAGTACGTCATTATCACTACAATACTTCCACGACACACAGGTTACAGAGTGTAGGAGATAGTAAGTAAATCATTATCACTACAATAGTTCCACGACAGGTAAGTGTTACAGTGTAAGAGATAGTAAGTATGTCATCATCTCTACGGTAGTTCCACTACACACAGGTCTTACAGTGTAGGGAGATAGTAAGTATGTCATTATCACCACAATAGTTCCACGACACACAGGTGTTACAGTGTAAAAGATAGTAAGTATGTCATTATCACTACAATAGTTCCACGACACACAGGTGTTACAGTGTAGGAGATAGTAAGTATATTTTATCACTACAATAGTTCCACGACACACAGGTGTTACAGTGGCGGAGATAGTAAGTAAGTCATTATCACTACAGTAGTTCCACGACACACAGGTGTTACAGTGTAGGAGATAGTAAGTAAGCCGTTATCACGCCAATCGTACCATGACACACGGGTGTTACAGTGTAGGAAGAAAAGTAAGTATGTCATTATCACTTGCTAGTGGTTCCACGACACTCAGGGTGTTACAGTGTAGGAGATGATAGTAAGTATTTCATTATCACTGTAGTATTTCCACGACACACAGGGTGTTACAGTGGCGGAATAGTAGGAATTATGTCATTATTGCTTACACTATTTCCTCACACGGGTGTTACAGTGTTGGGAGATAGTAGGAGTATGTCATTATCACTACAATAGTTCCATGACACAATACAGGTGTTACAGTGTAGGAGATAGTAAGTATGTCATAAATCACTACAATAGTTCCACGACACACAGGTGTTACAGTGTAGGAGATAGTAAGTATGTCATTATCACTACAATAGTTCCACGACACACAGGTGTTACAGTGTAGGAGATAGTAAGTATGTCATTATCACTACAGTAGTTCCACGACACACAGGTGTTACAGTGTAGGAGATAGTAAGTAAGGTCATTATCACTACAATAGTTCCACGACACACAGGTGTTACAGTGTAGGAGATAGTAAGTATGTCATTATCACTACAATAGTTCCACGACACACAGGTGTTACAGTGTAGGAGATAGTAAGTATGTCATTATCACTACAATAGTTCCACGACACACAGGTGTTACAGTGTAGGAGATAGTAAGTAAGTCATTATCACTACAATAGTTCCACGACACACAGGTGTTACAGTGTAGCAGAGTATAGTACACACAGGTGTTACAATGTCATTATCACTACAGCAGTAGTTCCACGACACACAGGTGTTACAGTGTAGGAGATAGTAATGTAAGCATTACCAATGTCATTATCACTACAATAGTTCCACGACACACAGGTGTTACAGTGTAGGAGATAGTAAGTATGTCATTATCACTACAATAGTTCCACGACACACAGGTGTTACAGTGTAGGAGATAGTAAGTAAGTCATTATCACTACAATAGTTCCACGACACACAGGTGTTACAGTGTAGGAGATAGTAAGTAAGTCATTATCACTACAATAGTTCCACGACACACAGGTGTTACAGTGTAGGGAGATAGTAAGTATGTCATTATCACTACAGTAGTTCCACGACACAGGTGTTACAGTGTAGGAGATAGTAAGTATGTCATTATCACTACAGTAGTTCCACGACACACAGGTGTTACAGTGTAGGAGATAGTAAGTAATTATCATTATCACACACAGGTGTTTACAGTAGTTTCACGACACACAGGTGTTACAGTGTAGGAGATAGTAAGTATGTCATTATCACTACAATAGTTCCACGACACACAGGTGTTACAGTGTAGGAGATAGTAAGTATGTCATTATCACTACAATAGTTCCACGACACACAGGTGTTACAGTGTAGGAGATAGTAAGTAGTTATCATCATTATCACTACAATAGTTCCACGACACACAGGTGTTACAGTGTAGGAGATAGTAAGTATATCATTATCACTACAATAGTTCCAACGACACACAGGTGTTACAGTGTAGGAGATAGTAAGTATGTCATTATCACTACAATAGTTCCACGACACACAGGTGTTACAGTGTAGGAGATAGTAAGTATGTCATTATCACTACAATAGTTCCACGACACACAGGTGTTACAGTGTAGGAGATAGTAAGTATGTCATTATCACTACAATAGTTCCACGACACACAGGTGTTACAGTGTAGGAGATAGTAAGTATGTCATTATCACTACAATAGTTCCACGACACACAGGTGTTACAGTGTAGGAGATAGTAAGTATGTCATTATCACTACAATAGTTCCACGACACACAGGTGTTACAGTGTAGGAGATAGTAAGTATGTCATTATCACTACAATAGTTCCACGACACACAGGTGTTACAGTGTAGGAGATAGTAAGTATGTCATTATCACTACAATAGTTCCACGACACACAGGTGTTACAGTGTAGCAGGAAGTATGTCATAATCACTACAATAGTTCCACGACACACAGGTGTTACAGTGTAGGAGATAGTAATCAATCATTATCACTACAATAGTTCCACGACACACAGGTGTTACAGTGTAGGAGATAGTAAGTATGTCATTATCACTACAATAGTTCCACGACACACAGGTGTTACAGTGTAGGAGATAGTAAGTATGTCATTATCACTACAATAGTTCCACGACACACAGGTGTTACAGTGTAGGAGATAGTAAGTCATTATCACTACAATAGTTCACGACACACAGGTGTTACAGTGTAGGAGATAGTAAGTAATTATCACTACAGTAGTTCCACGACACACAGGTGTTACAGTGTAGGAGATAGTAAGTATGTCATTATCACTACAATAGTTCCACGACACACAGGTGTTACAGTGTAGGAGATAGTAAGTATGTCATTATCACTACAATAGTTCCACGACACACAGGTGTTACAGTGTAGGAGATAGTAAGTATGTCATTATCACTACAATAGTTCCACGACACACAGGTGTTACAGTGTAGGAGATAGTAAGTATGTCATTATCACTACAATAGTTCCACGACACACAGGTGTTACAGTGTAGGAGATAGTAAGTATGTCATTATCACTACAATAGTTCCACGACACACAGGTGTTACAGTGTAGGAGATAGTAAGTATGTCATTATCACTACAATAGTTCCACGACACACAGGTGTTACAGTGTAGGAGATAGTAAGTATGTCATTATCACTACAGTAGTTCCACACACAGGTGTTACAGTGTAGGAGATAGTAAGTATGTCATTATCACTACAATAGTTCCACGACACACAGGTGTTACAGTGTAGTAGGAGATAGTAAGTATATGTCATTATCACTACAATAGTTCCACGACACACAGGTGTTACAGTGTAGGAGATAGTAAGTATGTCATTATCACTACAATAGTTCCACGACACACAGGTGTTACAGTGTAGGAGATAGTAAGTATGTCATTATCACTACAATAGTTCCACGACACACAGGTGTTACAGTGTAGGAGATAGTAATTCATTATCACTACAATAGTTCCACGACACACAGGTGTTACAGTGTAGGAGATAGTAAGTATGTCATTATCACTACAATAGTTCCACGACACACAGGTGTTACAGTGTAGGAGATAGTAAGTATGTCATTATCACTACAATAGTTCCACGACACAGGTGTTACAGTGTAGGAGATAGTAAGTATGTCATTATCACTACAGTAGTTCCACGACACACAGGTGTTACAGTGTAGGAGATAGTAAGTAAGTCATTATCACTACAATAGTTCCACAGGTGTTACACAGGAGGTGTTACAGTGTAGTTCCACGAGACAGTGTAGAGTAAGTATGTCATTATCACTACAATAGTTCCACGACACACAGGTGTTACAGTGTAGGAGATAGTAAGTATGTCATTATCACTACAGTAGTTCCACGACACACAGGTGTTACAGTGTAGGAGATAGTAAGTATGTCATTATCACTACAATAGTTCCACGACACACAGGTGTTACAGTGTAGGAGATAGTAAGTATGTCATTATCACTACCACACACAGGTGTTACAGTGACATTATCACACAATAGTTCCACGACACACAGGTGTTACAGTGTAGAGATAGTAAGTATGTCATTATCACTACAATAGTTCCACGACACACAGGTGTTACAGTGTAGGAGATAGTAAGTATGTCATTATCACTACAATAGTTCCACGACACACAGGTGTTACAGTGTAGGAGATAGTAAGTATGTCATTATCACTACAATAGTTCCACGACACACAGGTGTTACAGTGTAGGAGATAGTAAGTATGTCATTATCACTACAATAGTTCCACGACACACAGGTGTTACAGTGTAGGAGATAGTAAGTATGTCATTATCACTACAATAGTTCCACGACACACAGGTGTTACAGTGTAGGAGATAGTAAGTATGTCATTATCACTACAATAGTTCCACGACACACAGGTGTTACAGTGTAGGAGATAGTAAGTATGTCATTATCACTACAATAGTTCCACGACACACAGGTGTTACAGTGTAGGAGATAGTAAGTATGTCATATCACTACAATAGTTCCACGACACACAGGTGTTACAGTGTAGGAGATAGTAAGTATGTCATTATCACTACAATAGTTCCACGACACACAGGTGTTACAGTGTAGGAGATAGTAAGTATGTCATTATCACTACAATAGTTCCACGACACACAGGTGTTACAGTGTAGGAGATAGTAAGTATGTCATTATCACTACAATAGTTCCACGACACACAGGTGTTACAGTGTAGGAGATAGTAAGTATGTCATTATCACTACAATAGTTCCACGTTCACAGGTGTTACAGTGTAGGAGATAGTAAGTATGTCATTATCACTACAATAGTTACAGGTGTTACAGTGTAGGAGATAGTAAGTATGTCATTATCACTACAATAGTTCCACGACACACAGGTGTTACAGTGTAGGAGATAGTAAGTATGTCATTATCACTACAATAGTTCCACGACACACAGGTGTTACAGTGTAGGAGATAGTAAGTATGTCATTATCACTACAATAGTTCCACGACACACAGGTGTTACAGTGTAGGAGATAGTAAGTATGTCATTATCACTACAATAGTTCCACGACACACAGGTGTTACAGTGTAGGAGATAGTAAGTATGTCATTATCACTACAATAGTTCCACGACACACAGGTGTTACAGTGTAGGAGATAGTAAGTATGTCATTATCACTACAATAGTTCCACGACACACAGGTGTTACAGTGTAGGAGATAGTAAGTATGTCATTATCACTACAATAGTTCCACGACACACAGTGTGTTACAGTGTAGTGAGATAGTAAGTATTTCATTATCACTACAGTAGTTCCACGACACACAGGTGTTACAGTGTAGGAGATAGTAAGTATGACTTTATCACTACAATAGTTCCACGACACACAGGTGTTACAGTGTAGGAGATAGTAAGTATGTCATTATCACTACAATAGTTCCACGACACACAGGTGTTACAGTGTAGGAGATAGTAAGTATGTCATTATCACTACAATAGTTCCACGACACACAGGTGTTACAGTGTAGGAGATAGTAAGTATGTCATTATCACTACAATAGTTCCACGACACACAGGTGTTACAGTGTAGGAGATAGTAAGTATGTCATTATCACTACAATAGTTCCACGACACACAGGTGTTACAGTGTAGGAGATAGTAAGTATGTCATTATCACTACAGTAGTTCCACGACACACAGTGTAGTTAAGTATGTCATTATCACTACAATAGTGTTACAGTGTAGAGATAGTAAGTATGTCATTATCACTACAATAGTTCCACGACACACAGGTGTTACAGTGTAGGAGATAGTAAGTATGTCATTATCACTACAATAGTTCCACGACACACAGGTGTTACAGTGTAGGAGATAGTAAGTATAAGTCATTATCACTACAATAGTTCCACGACACACAGGTGTTACAGTGTAGGAGATAGTAAGTATGTCATTATCACTACAATAGTTCCACGACACACAGGTGTTACAGTGTAGGAGATAGTAAGTATGTCATTATCACTACAATAGTTCCACGACACACAGGTGTTACAGTGTAGGAGATAGTAAGTATGTCATTATCACTACAATAGTTCCACGACACACAGGTGTTACAGTGTAGGAGATAGTAAGTATGTCATTATCACTACAATAGTTCCACGACACACAGGTGTTACAGTGTAGGAGATAGTAAGTATGTCATTATCACTACAATAGTTCCACGACACACAGGTGTTACAGTGTAGGAGATAGTAAGTATGTCATTATCACTACAATAGTTCCACGACACACAGGTGTTACAGTGTAGGAGATAGTAAGTATGTCATTATCACTACAATAGTTCCACGACACACAGGTGTTACAGTGTAGGAGATAGTAAGTATGTCATTATCACTACAATAGTTCCACGACACACAGGTGTTACAGTGTAGGAGATAGTAAGTAAGTCATTATCACTACAGTAGTTCCACGACACACAGGTGTTACAGTGTAGGAGATAGTAAGTACACTACAATAGTTCCACGACACACAGGTGTTACAGTGTAGGAGATAGTAAGTATGTCATTATCACTACAATAGTTCCACGACACACAGGTGTTACAGTGTAGGAGATAGTAAGTATGTCATTATCACTACAATAGTTCCACGACACACAGGTGTTACAGTGTAGGAGATAGTAAGTATGTCATTATCACTACAATAGTTCCACGACACACAGGTGTTACAGTGTAGGAGATAGTAAGTATGTCATTATCACTACAATAGTTCCACGACACACAGGTGTTACAGTGTAGGAGATAGTAAGTATGTCATTATCACTACAATAGTTCCACGACACACAGGTGTTACAGTGTAGGAGATAGTAAGTATGTCATTATCACTACAATAGTTCCACGACACACAGGTGTTACAGTGTAGGAGATAGTAAGTATGTCATTATCACTACAATAGTTCCACGACACACAGGTGTTACAGTGTAGGAGATAGTAAGTATGTCATTATCACTACAATAGTTCCACGACACACAGGTGTTACAGTGTAGGAGATAGTAAGTATGTCATTATCACTACAATAGTTCCACGACACACAGGTGTTACAGTGTAGGAGATAGTAAGTATGTCATTATCACTACAATAGTTCCACGACACACAGGTGTTACAGTGTAGGAGATAGTAAGTATGTCATTATCACTACAATAGTTCCACGACACACAGGTGTTACAGTGTAGGAGATAGTAAGTATGTCATTATCACTACAATAGTTCCACGACACACAGGTGTTACAGTGTAGGAGATAGTAAGTATGTCATTATCACTACAATAGTTCCACGACACACAGGTGTTACAGTGTAGGAGATAGTAAGTATGTCATTATCACTACAATAGTTCCACGACACACAGGTGTTACAGTGTAGGAGATAGTAAGTATGTCATTATCACTACAGTAGTTCCACGACACACAGGTGTTACAGTGTAGGAGATAGTAAGTATGTCATTATCACTACAATAGTTCCACGACACACAGGTGTTACAGTGTAGGAGATAGTAAGTATGTCATTATCACTACAATAGTTCCACACACAGGTGTTACAGTGTAGGAGATAGTAAGTATGTCATTATCACTACAATAGTTCCACGACACACAGGTGTTACAGTGTAGGAGATAGTAAGTATGTCATTATCACTACAATAGTTCCACGACACACAGGTGTTACAGTGTAGGAGATAGTAAGTATGTCATTATCACTACAATAGTTCCACGACACACAGGTGTTACAGTGTAGGAGATAGTAAGTATGTCATTATCACTACAATAGTTCCACACTACAATAGACACACAGGTGTTACAGTGTAGGAGATAGTAAGTATGTCATTATCACTACAATAGTTCCACGACACACAGGTGTTACAGTGTAGGAGATAGTAAGTATGTCATTATCACTACAATAGTTCCACGACACACAGGTGTTACAGTGTAGGAGATAGTAAGTATGTCATTATCACTACACACGACACAGGTAGTTCCACGACACACGACACACAGGTGTTACAGTGTAGGAGATAGTAAGTATGTCATTATCACTACAATAGTTCCACGACACACAGGTGTTACAGTGTAGGAGATAGTAAGTATGTCATTATCACTACAATAGTTCCACGACACACAGGTGTTACAGTGTAGGAGATAGTAAGTATGTCATTATCACTACAATAGTTCCACGACACACAGGTGTTACAGTGTAGGAGATAGTAAGTATGTCATTATCACTACAATAGTTCCACGACACACAGGTGTTACAGTGTAGGAGATAGTAAGTATGTCATTATCACTACAATAGTTCCACGACACACAGGTGTTACAGTGTAGGAGATAGTAAGTATGTCATTATCACTACAATAGTTCCACGACACACAGGTGTTACAGTGTAGGAGATAGTAAGTATGTCATTATCACTACAATAGTTCCACGACACACAGGTGTTACAGTGTAGGAGATAGTAAGTATGTCATTATCACTACAATAGTTCCACGACAC
This sequence comes from Tachypleus tridentatus, assembly GCF_004210375.1. NCBI lineage: Eukaryota > Metazoa > Arthropoda > Merostomata > Xiphosura > Limulidae > Tachypleus > Tachypleus tridentatus. The sequence goes on from NC_134837.1 coordinate 267,965,903, forward strand.
ACAGGTGTTACAGTGTAGGAGATAGTAAGTATGTTCCACGACACACAGGTGTTACAGTGTAGGAGATAGTAAGTATGTCATTATCACTACAATAGTTCCACGACACACAGGTGTTACAGTGTAGGAGATAGTAAGTATGTCATTATCACTACAATAGTTCCTACAGGTGTTACAGTGTAGTTAAGTATGTCATTATCACTACAATAGACACACAGGTGTTACAGTGTAGGAGATAGTAAGTATGTCATTATCACTACAATAGTTCCACGACACACAGGTGTTACAGTGTAGGAGATAGTAAGTATGTCATTATCACTACAATAGTTCCACGACACACAGGTGTTACAGTGTAGGAGATAGTAAGTATGTCATTATCACTACAATAGTTCCACGACACACAGGTGTTACAGTGTAGGAGATAGTAAGTATGTCATTATCACTACAATAGTTCCACGACACACAGGTGTTACAGTGTAGGAGATAGTAAGTATGTCATTATCACTACAATAGTTCCACGACACACAGGTGTTACAGTGTAGGAGATAGTAAGTATGTCATTATCACTACACGACACACAGGTAGTTCCACGACACACACACAGGTGTTACAGTGTAGGAGATAGTAAGTATGTCATTATCACTACAATAGTTCCACGACACACAGGTGTTACAGTGTAGGAGATAGTAAGTAGTATGTCATTATCACTACAATAGTTCCACGACACACAGGTGTTACAGTGTAGGAGATAGTAAGTATGTCATTATCACTACAATAGTTCCACGACACACAGGTGTTACAGTGTAGGAGATAGTAAGTATGTCATTATCACTACAATAGTTCCACGACACACAGGTGTTACAGTGTAGGAGATAGTAAGTATGTCATTATCACTACAATAGTTCCACGACACACAGGTGTTACAGTGTAGGAGATAGTAAGTATGTCATTATCACTACAATAGTTCCACGACACACAGGTGTTACAGTGTAGGAGATAGTAAGTATGTCATTATCACTACAATAGTTCCACGACACACAGGTGTTACAGTGTAGGAGATAGTAAGTATGTCATTATCACTACAATAGTTCCACGACACACAGGTGTTACAGTGTAGGAGATAGTAAGTATGTCATTATCACTACAGTGTATAGTTCCACGACACACAGGTGTTACAGTGTAGGAGATAGTAAGTATGTCATTATCACTACAATAGTTCCACGACACACAGGTGTTACAGTGTAGGAGATAGTAAGTATGTCATTATCACTACAATAGTTCCACGACACACAGGTGTTACAGTGTAGGAGATAGTAAGTATGTCATTATCACTACAATAGTTCCACGACACACAGGTGTTACAGTGTAGGAGATAGTAAGTATGTCATTATCACTACAATAGTTCCACGACACACAGGTGTTACAGTGTAGGAGATAGTAAGTATGTCATTATCACTACAATAGTTCCACGACACACAGGTGTTACAGTGTAGGAGATAGTAAGTATGTCATTATCACTACAATAGTTCCACGACACACAGGTGTTACAGTGTAGGAGATAGTAAGTATGTCATTATCACTACAATAGTTCCACGACACACAGGTGTTACAGTGTAGGAGATAGTAAGTATGTCATTATCACTACAATAGTTCCACGACACACAGGTGTTACAGTGTAGGAGATAGTAAGTATGTCATTATCACTACAATAGTTCCACGACACACAGGTGTTACAGTGTAGGAGATAGTAAGTATGTCATTATCACTACAATAGTTCCACGACACACAGGTGTTACAGTGTAGGAGATAGTAAGTATGTCATTATCACTACAATAGTTCCACGACACACAGGTGTTACAGTGTAGGAGATAGTAAGTATGTCATTATCACTACAATAGTTCCACGACACACAGGTGTTACAGTGTAGGAGATAGTAAGTATGTCATTATCACTACAATAGTTCCACGACACACAGGTGTTACAGTGTAGGAGATAGTAAGTATGTCATTATCACTACAATAGTTCCACGACACACAGGTGTTACAGTGTAGGAGATAGTAAGTATGTCATTATCACTACAATAGTTCCACGACACACAGGTGTTACAGTGTAGGAGATAGTAAGTATGTCATTATCACTACAATAGTTCCACGACACACAGGTGTTACAGTGTAGGAGATAGTAAGTATGTCATTATCACTACAATAGTTCCACGACACACAGGTGTTACAGTGTAGGAGATAGTAAGTATGTCATTATCACTACAATAGTTCCACGACACACAGGTGTTACAGTGTAGGAGATAGTAAGTATGTCATTATCACTACAATAGTTCCACGACACACAGGTGTTACAGTGTAGGAGATAGTAAGTATGTCATTATCACTACAATAGTTCCACGACACACAGACAGTGTAGGAGATAGTAGGTGTGTTACAGTGTAGGAGATAGTAAGTATGTCATTATCACTACAATAGTTCCACGACACACAGGTGTTACAGTGTAGGAGATAGTAAGTATGTCATTATCACTACAATAGTTCCACGACACACAGGTGTTACAGTGTAGGAGATAGTAAGTATGTCATTATCACTACAATAGTTCCACGACACACAGGTGTTACAGTGTAGGAGATAGTAAGTATGTCATTATCACTACAATAGTTCCACGACACACAGGTGTTACAGTGTAGGAGATAGTAAGTATGTCATTATCACTACAATAGTTCCACGACACACAGGTGTTACAGTGTAGGAGATAGTAAGTATGTCATTATCACTACAATAGTTCCACGACACACAGGTGTTACAGTGTAGGAGATAGTAAGTATGTCATTATCACTACAATAGTTCCACGACACACAGGTGTTACAGTGTAGGAGATAGTAAGTATGTCATTATCACTACAATAGTTCCACGACACACAGGTGTTACAGTGTAGGAGATAGTAAGTATGTCATTATCACTACAATAGTTCCACGACACACAGGTGTTACAGTGTAGGAGATAGTAAGTATGTCATTATCACTACAATAGTTCCACGACACACAGGTGTTACAGTGTAGGAGATAGTAAGTATGTCATTATCACTACAATAGTTCCACGACACACAGGTGTTACAGTGTAGGAGATAGTAAGTATGTCATTATCACTACAATAGTTCCACGACACACAGGTGTTACAGTGTAGGAGATAGTAAGTATGTCATTATCACTACAATAGTTCCACGACACACAGGTGTTACAGTGTAGGAGATAGTAAGTATGTCATTATCACTACAATAGTTCCACGACACACAGGTGTTACAGTGTAGTATGAGATAGTAAGTATAAGTCATTATCACTACAATAGTTCCACGACACACAGGTGTTACAGTGTAGGAGATAGTAAGTATGTCATTATCACTACAATAGTTCCACGACACACAGGTGTTACAGTGTAGGAGATAGTAAGTATGTCATTATCACTACAATAGTTCCACGACACACAGGTGTTACAGTGTAGACACACAGGTGTTACAGTGTAGATAGTAAGTATGTCATTATCACTACAATAGTTCCACGACACACAGGTGTTACAGTGTAGGAGATAGTAAGTATGTCATTATCACTACAATAGTTCCACACACAGGTGTTACAGTGTAGGAGGTGTTACACAATAGTTGGTGTTAGGTAGATAGTAAGTATGTCATTATCACTACAATAGTTCCACGACACACAGGTGTTACAGTGTAGGAGATAGTAAGTATGTCATTATCACTACAATAGTTCCACGACACACAGGTGTTACAGTGTAGGAGATAGTAAGTATGTCATTATCACTACAATAGTTCCACGACACACAGGTGTTACAGTGTAGGAGATAGTAAGTATGTCATTATCACTACAGTGTATAGTTCCACGACACACAGGTGTTACAGTGTAGGAGATAGTAAGTATGTCATTATCACTACAATAGTTCCACGACACACAGGTGTTACAGTGTAGGAGATAGTAAGTATGTCATTATCACTACAATAGTTCCACGACACACAGGTGTTACAGTGTAGGAGATAGTAAGTATGTCATTATCACTACAATAGTTCCACGACACACAGGTGTTACAGTGTAGGAGATAGTAAGTATGTCATTATCACTACAATAGTTCCACGACACACAGGTGTTACAGTGTAGGAGATAGTAAGTATGTCATTATCACTACAATAGTTCCACGACACACAGGTGTTACAGTGTAGGAGATAGTAAGTATAAGTCATTATCACTACAATAGTTCCACGACACACAGGTGTTACAGTGTAGGAGATAGTAAGTATGTCATTATCACTACAATAGTTCCACGACACACAGGTGTTACAGTGTAGGAGATAGTAAGTATGTCATTATCACTACAATAGTTCCACGACACACAGGTGTTACAGTGTAGGAGATAGTAAGTATGTCATTATCACTACAATAGTTCCACGACACACAGGTGTTACAGTGTAGGAGATAGTAAGTATGTCATTATCACTACAATAGTTCCACGACACACAGGTGTTACAGTGTAGGAGATAGTAAGTAGAGGTGTTACAGTGTAAGATAGTAAGTATGTCATTATCACTACAATAGTTCCACGACACACAGGTGTTACAGTGTAGGAGATAGTAAGTATGTCATTATCACTACAATAGTTCCACGACACACAGGTGTTACAGTGTAGGAGATAGTAAGTATGTCATTATCACTACAATAGTTCCACGACACACAGGTGTTACAGTGTAGGAGATAGTAAGTATGTCATTATCACTACAATAGTTCCACGACACACAGGTGTTACAGTGTAGGAGATAGTAAGTATGTCATTATCACTACAATAGTTCCACGACACACAGGTGTTACAGTGTAGGAGATAGTAAGTATGTCATTATCACTACAATAGTTCCACGACACACAGGTGTTACAGTGTAGGAGATAGTAAGTATGTCATTATCACTACAATAGTTCCACGACACACAGGTGTTACAGTGTAGGAGATAGTAAGTATCATCATTATCACTACAATAGTATGTCATTATCACTACAATAGTTCCACACACACAGGTGTTACAGTGTAGGAGATAGTAAGTATGTCATTATCACTACAATAGTTCCACGACACACAGGTGTTACAGTGTAGGAGATAGTAAGTATGTCATTATCACTACAATAGTTCCACGACACACAGGTGTTACAGTGTAGGAGATAGTAAGTATGTCATTATCACTACAATAGTTCACGACACACAGGTGTTACAGTGTAGGAGATAGTAAGTATGTCATTATCACTACAATAGTTCCACGACACAGGTGTTACAGTGTAGGAGATAGTAAGTATGTCATTATCACTACAATAGTTCCACGACACACAGGTGTTACAGTGTAGGAGATAGTAAGTATGTCATTATCACTACAATAGTTCCACGACACACAGGTGTTACAGTGTAGGAGATAGTAAGTATGTCATTATCACTACAATAGTTCCACGACACACAGGTGTTACAGTGTAGGAGATAGTAAGTATGTCATTATCACTACAATAGTTCCACGACACACAGGTGTTACAGTGTAGGAGATAGTAAGTATGTCATTATCACTACAATAGTTCCACGACACACAGGTGTTACAGTGTAGGAGATAAGTAAGTAGTTCCACGACACACAGGTGTTACATGTAGGAGATAGTAAGTATGTCATTATCACTACAATAGTTCCACGACACACAGGTGTTACAGTGTAGGAGATAGTAAGTATGTCATTATCACTACAATAGTTCCACGACACACAGGTGTTACAGTGTAGGAGATAGTAAGTATTATCATTATCACTGTTACAGTGTATAGTTCATTATCACTACAATAGTTCCACACACAGGTGTTACAGTGTAGGAGATAGTAAGTATGTCATTATCACTACAATAGTTCCACGACACACAGGTGTTACAGTGTAGGAGATAGTAAGTATAGTCATTATCACTACAATAGTTCCACGACACACAGGTGTTACAGTGTAGGAGATAGTAAGTATGTCATTATCACTACAATAGTTTACACGACACACAGGTGTTACAGTGTAGGAGATAGTAAGTATGTCATTATCACTACAATAGTTCCACGACACACAGGTGTTACAGTGTAGGAGATAAGTAAGTATGTCATTATCACTACAATAGTTCCACGACACACAGGTGTTACAGTGTAGGAGATAGTAAGTATGTCATTATCACTACAATAGTTCCACGACACACAGGTGTTACAGTGTAGGAGATAGTAAGTATGTCATTATCACTACAATAGTTCCACGACACACAGGTGTTACAGTGTAGGAGATAGTAAGTATGTCATTATCACTACAATAGTTCCACGACACACAGGTGTTACAGTGTAGGAGATAGTAAGTATGTCATTATCACTACAATAGTTCCACGACACACAGGTGTTACAGTGTAGGAGATAGTAAGTATGTCATTATCACTACAATAGTTCCACGACACACAGGTGTTACAGTGTAGGAGATAGTAAGTATGTCATTATCACTACAATAGTTCCACGACACACAGGTGTTACAGTGTAGGAGATAGTAAGTATGTCATTATCACTACAATAGTTCCACGACACACAGGTGTTACAGTGTAGGAGATAGTAAGTATGTCATTATCACTACAATAGTTCCACGACACACAGGTGTTACAGTGTAGGAGATAGTAAGTATGTCATTATCACTACAATAGTTCCACGACACACAGGTGTTACAGTGTAGGAGATAGTAAGTATGTCATTATCACTACAATAGTTCCACGACACACAGGTGTTACAGTGTAGGAGATAGTAAGTATGTCATTATCACTACAATAGTTCCACGACACACAGGTGTTACAGTGTAGGAGATAGTAAGTATGTCATTATCACTACAATAGTTCCACGACACACAGGTGTTACAGTGTAGGAGATAGTAAGTATGTCATTATCACTACAATAGTTCCACGACACACAGGTGTTACAGTGTAGGAGATAGTAAGTATGTCATTATCACTACAATAGTTCCACGACACACAGGTGTTACAGTGTAGGAGATAGTAAGTATGTCATTATCACTACAATAGTTCCACGACACACAGGTGTTACAGTGTAGGAGATAGTAAGTATGTCATTATCACTACAATAGTTCCACGACACACAGGTGTTACAGTGTAGGAGATAGTAAGTATGTCATTCACTCACTACAGTGTAGGAGATAGTTCATTATCACGACACACAGGTGTTACAGTGTAGGAGATAGTAAGTATGTCATTATCACTACAATAGTTCCACGACACACAGGTGTTACAGTGTAGGAGATAGTAAGTATGTCATTATCACTACAATAGTTCCACGACACACAGGTGTTACAGTGTAGGAGATAGTAAGTACACACAGGTGTCATTATCACTACAATAGTTCCACGACACACAGGTGTTACAGTGTAGGAGATAGTAAGTATGTCATTATCACTACAATAGTTCCACGACACACAGGTGTTACAGTGTAGGAGATAGTAAGTATGTCATTATCACTACAATAGTTCCACGACACACAGGTGTTACAGTGTAGGAGATAGTAAGTATGTCATTATCACTACAATAGTTCCACGACACACAGGTGTTACAGTGTAGGAGATAGTAAGTATGTCATTATCACTACAATAGTTCCACGACACACAGGTGTTACAGTGTAGGAGATAGTAAGTATGTCATTATCACTACAATAGTTCCACGACACACAGGTGTTACAGTGTAGGAGATAGTAAGTATGTCATTATCACTACAATAGTTCCACGACACACAGGTGTTACAGTGTAGGAGATAGTAAGTATGTCATTATCACTACAATAGTTCCACGACACACAGGTGTTACAGTGTAGGAGATAGTAAGTATGTCATTATCACTACAATAGTTCCACGACACACAGGTGTTACAGTGTAGGAGATAGTAAGTATGTCATTATCACTACAGTAGTTCCACGACACACAGGTGTTACAGTGTAGGAGATAGTAAGTATGTCATTATCACTACAATAGTTCCACGACACACAGGTGTTACAGTGTAGGAGATAGTAAGTATGTCATTATCACTACAATAGTTCCACGACACACAGGTGTTACAGTGTAGGAGATAGTAAGTATGTCATTATCACTACAATAGTTCCACGACACACAGGTGTTACAGTGTAGGAGATAGTAAGTATGTCATTATCACTACAATAGTTCCACGACACACAGGTGTTACAGTGTAGGAGATAGTAAGTATGTCATTATCACTACAATAGTTCCACGACACACAGGTGTTACAGTGTAGGAGATAGTAAGTATGTCATTATCACTACAATAGTTCCACGACACACAGGTGTTACAGTGTAGGAGATAGTAAGTATGTCATTATCACTACAATAGTTCCACGACACACAGGTGTTACAGTGTAGGAGATAGTAAGTATGTCATTATCACTACAATAGTTCCACGACACACAGGTGTTACAGTGTAGGAGATAGTAAGTATGTCATTATCACTACAATAGTTCCACGACACACAGGTGTTACAGTGTAGGAGATAGTAAGTATGTCATTATCACTACACAGGTGTTAGTGTCATTATCACTACAATAGTTCCACGACACACAGGTGTTACAGTGTAGGAGATAGTAAGTATGTCATTATCACTACAATAGTTCCACGACACACAGGTGTTACAGTGTAGGAGATAGTAAGTATGTCATTATCACTACAGTAGTTCCACGACACACAGGTGTTACAGTGTAGGAGATAGTAAGTATGTCATTATCACTACAATAGTTCCACGACACACAGGTGTTACAGTGTAGGAGATAGTAAGTATGTCATTATCACTACAATAGTTCCACGACACACAGGTGTTACAGTGTAGGAGATAGTAAGTATGTCATTATCACTACAATAGTTCCACGACACACAGGTGTTACAGTGTAGGAGATAGTAAGTATGTCATTATCACTACAATAGTTCCACGACACACAGGTGTTACAGTGTAGGAGATAGTAAGTATGTCATTATCACTACAATAGTTCCACGACACACAGGTGTTACAGTGTAGGAGATAGTAAGTATGTCATTATCACTACAATAGTTCCACGACACACAGGTGTTACAGTGTAGGAGATAGTAAGTATGTCATTATCACTACAATAGTTCCACGACACACAGGTGTTACAGTGTAGGAGATAGTAAGTACAGTGTAGGAGATAGTAAGTATGTCATTATCACTACAATAGTTCCACGACACACAGGTGTTACAGTGTAGGAGATAGTAAGTATGTCATTATCACTACAATAGTTCCACGACACACAGGTGTTACAGTGTAGGAGATAGTAAGTATGTCATTATCACTACAATAGTTCCACGACACACAGGTGTTACAGTGTAGGAGATAGTAAGTATGTCATTATCACTACAATAGTTCAACACAGGTGTAGTTCACTACAATAGACACACAGGTGTTACAGTGTAGGAGATAGTAAGTATGTCATTATCACTACAATAGTTCCACGACACACAGGTGTTACAGTGTAGGAGATAGTAAGTATGTCATTATCACTACAATAGTTCCACGACACACAGGTGTTACAGTGTAGGAGATAGTAAGTATGTCATTATCACTACAATAGTTCCACGACACACAGGTGTTACAGTGTAGGAGATAGTAAGTATGTCATTATCACTACAATAGTTCCACGACACACAGGTGTTACAGTGTAGGAGATAGTAAGTATGTCATTATCACTACAATAGTTCCACGACACACAGGTGTTACAGTGTAGATAGTAGATAGTAAGTATGTCATTATCACTACAATAGTTCCACGACACACAGGTGTTACAGTGTAGGAGATAGTAAGTATGTCATTATCACTACAATAGTTCCACGACACACAGGTGTTACAGTGTAGGAGATAGTAAGTATGTCATTATCACTACAATAGTTCCACGACACACAGGTGTTACAGTGTAGGAGATAGTAAGTATGTCATTATCACTACAATAGTTCCACGACACACAGGTGTTACAGTGTAGGAGATAGTAAGTATGTCATTATCACTACAATAGTTCCACGACACACAGGTGTTACAGTGTAGGAGATAGTAAGTATGTCATTATCACTACAATAGTTCCACGACACACAGGTGTTACAGTGTAGGAGATAGTAAGTATGTCATTATCACTACAATAGTTCCACGACACACAGGTGTTACAGTGTAGGAGATAGTAAGTATGTCATTATCACTACAATAGTTCCACGACACACAGGTGTTACAGTGTAGGAGATAGTAAGTATGTCATTATCACTACAATAGTTCCACGACACACAGGTGTTACAGTGTAGGAGATAGTAAGTATGTCATTATCACTACAATAGTTCCACGACACACAGGTGTTACAGTGTAGGAGATAGTAAGTATGTCATTATCACTACAATAGTTCCACGACACACAGGTGTTACAGTGTAGGAGATAGTAAGTCATTATCACTACAATAGTTCCACGACACACAGGTGTTACAGTGTAGGAGATAGTAAGTATGTCATTATCACTACAATAGTTCCACGACATTATCACTACAATAGTTCCACGACACACAGGTGTTACAGTGTAGGAGATAGTAAGTATGTCATTATCACTACAATAGTTCCACGACACACAGGTGTTACAGTGTAGGAGATAGTAAGTATGTCATTATCACTACAATAGTTCCACGACACACAGGTGTTACAGTGTAGGAGATAGTAAGTACAATAGTCATTATCACTACAATAGTTCCACGACACACAGGTGTTACAGTGTAGGAGATAGTAAGTATGTCATTATCACTACAATAGTTCCACGACACACAGGTGTTACAGTGTAGGAGATAGTAAGTATGTCATTATCACTACAATAGTTCCACGACACACAGGTGTTACAGTGTAGGAGATAGTAAGTATGTCATTATCACTACAATAGTTCCACTACACACAGGTGTTACAGTGTAGGAGATAGTAAGTATGTCATTATCACTACAATAGTTCCACGACACACAGGTGTTACAGTGTAGGAGATAGTAAGTAGTCATTATCACTACAATAGTTCCACGACACACAGGTGTTACAGTGTAGGAGATAGTAAGTATGTCATTATCACTACAATAGTTCCACGACACACAGGTGTTACAGTGTAGGAGATAGTAAGTATGTCATTATCACTACAATAGTTCCACGACACACAGGTGTTACAGTGTAGGAGATAGTAAGTATGTCATTATCACTACAATAGTTCCACGACACACAGGTGTTACAGTGTAGGAGATAGTAAGTATGTCATTATCACTACAATAGTTCCACGACACACAGGTGTTACAGTGTAGGAGATAGTAAGTATGTCATTATCACTACAATAGTTCCACGACACACAGGTGTTACAGTGTAGGAGATAGTAAGTATGTCATTATCACTACAATAGTTCCACGACACACAGGTGTTACAGTGTAGGAGATAGTAAGTAAGTATGTCATTATCACTACAATAGTTCCACGACACACAGGTGTTACAGTGTAGGAGATAGTAAGTATGTCATTATCACTACAATAGTTCCACGACACACAGGTGTTACAGTGTAGGAGATAGTAAGTATGTCATTATCACTACAATAGTTCCACGACACACAGGTGTTACAGTGTAGGAGATAGTAAGTATGTCATTATCACTACAATAGTTCCACGACACACAGGTGTTACAGTGTAGGAGATAGTAAGTATGTCATTATCACTACAATAGTTCCACGACACACAGGTGTTACAGTGTAGGAGATAGTAAGTATGTCATTATCACTACAATAGTTCCACGACACACAGGTGTTACAGTGTAGGAGAGTAAGTAAGTATTATCATTATCACTACAATAGTTCCACGACACACAGGTGTTACAGTGTAGGAGATAGTAAGTATGTCATTATCACTACAATAGTTCCACGACACACAGGTGTTACAGTGTAGGAGATAGTAAGTATGTCATTATCACTACAATAGTTCCACGACACACAGGTGTTACAGTGTAGGAGATAGTAAGTATGTCATTATCACTACAATAGTTCCACGACACACAGGTGTTACAGTGTAGGAGATAGTAAGTATGTCATTATCACTACAATAGTTCCACGACACACAGGTGTTACAGTGTAGGAGATAGTAAGTATGTCATTATCACTACAATAGTTCCACGACACACAGGTGTTACAGTGTAGGAGATAGTAAGTATGTCATTATCACTACAATAGTTCCACGACACACAGGTGTTACAGTGTAGGAGATAGTAAGTATGTCATTATCACTACAATAGTTCCACGACACACAGGTGTTACAGTGTAGGAGATAGTAAGTCATTATCATTATAGTTCACTACAGGTGTTACAGTAGTTCCACAATAGTTCCACACACACAGGTGTTACAGTGTAGGAGATAGTAAGTATGTCATTATCACTACAATAGTTCCACGACACACAGGTGTTACAGTGTAGGAGATAGTAAGTATGTCATTATCACTACAATAGTTCCACGACACACAGGTGTTACAGTGTAGGAGATAGTAAGTATGTCATTATCACTACAATAGTTCCACGACACACAGGTGTTACAGTGTAGGAGATAGTAAGTATGTCATTATCACTACAATAGTTCCACGACACACAGGTGTTACAGTGTAGGAGATAGTAAGTATGTCATTATCACTACAATAGTTCCACGACACACAGGTGTTACAGTGTAGGAGATAGTAAGTATGTCATTATCACTACAATAGTTCCACGACACACAGGTGTTACAGTGTAGGAGATAGTAAGTACGACACACAGGTGTTACATTATCACTACACTACATAGTTCCACGACACACAGGTGTTACAGTGTAGGAGATAGTAAGTATGTCATTATCACTACAATAGTTCCACGACACACAGGTGTTACAGTGTAGGAGATAGTAAGTATGTCATTATCACTACAATAGTTCCACGACACACAGGTGTTACAGTGTAGGAGATAGTAAGTATGTCATTATCACTACAATAGTTCCACGACACACAGGTGTTACAGTGTAGGAGATAGTAAGTATGTCATTATCACTACAATAGTTCCACGACACACAGGTGTTACAGTGTAGGAGATAGTAAGTATGTCATTATCACTACAATAGTTCCACGACACACAGGTGTTACAGTGTAGGAGATAGTAAGTATGTCATTATCACTACAGTGTAGTTCATTATCACTACAGAGTTCACACAGGTGTTACAGTGTAGGAGATAGTAAGTATGTCATTATCACTACAATAGTTCCACGACACACAGGTGTTACAGTGTAGGAGATAGTAAGTATGTCATTATCACTACAATAGTTCCACGACACACAGGTGTTACAGTGTAGGAGAGTAGTAAGTCATTATCATTATCACTACAGTGTAGGAGATAGTAGTTCCACGACACACAGGTGTTACAGTGTAGGAGATAGTAAGTATGTCATTATCACTACAATAGTTCCACGACACACAGGTGTTACAGTGTAGGAGATAGTAAGTATGTCATTATCACTACAATAGTTCCACGACACACAGGTGTTACAGTGTAGGAGATAGTAAGTATGTCATTATCACTACAATAGTTCCACGACACACAGGTGTTACAGTGTAGGAGATAGTAAGTATGTCATTATCACTACAATAGTTCCACGACACACAGGTGTTACAGTGTAGGAGATAGTAAGTATGTCATTATCACTACAATAGTTCCACGACACACAGGTGTTACAGTGTAGGAGATAGTAAGTATGTCATTATCACTACAATAGTTCCACGACACACAGGTGTTACAGTGTAGGAGATAGTAAGTATGTCATTATCACTACAGTAGTTCCACGACACACAGGTGTTACAGTGTAGGAGATAGTAAGTATGTCATTATCACTACACTGTTACAGTGTAGGAGATAGTTCCACGACACACAGGTGTTACAGTGTAGGAGATAGTAAGTATGTCATTATCACTACAATAGTTCCACGACACACAGGTGTTACAGTGTAGGAGATAGTAAGTATGTCATTATCACTACAATAGTTCCACGACACACAGGTGTTACAGTGTAGGAGATAGTAAGTATGTCATTATCACTACAATAGTTCCACGACACACAGGTGTTACAGTGTAGGAGATAGTAAGTATGTCATTATCACTACAATAGTTCCACGACACACAGGTGTTACAGTGTAGGAGAGATAGTAAGTATGTCATTATCACTACAATAGTTCCACGACACACAGGTGTTACAGTGTAGGAGATAGTAAGTATGTCATTATCACTACAATAGTTCCACGACACACAGGTGTTACAGTGTAGGAGATAGTAAGTAAGTCATTATCACTACAATAGTTCCACGACACACAGGTGTTACAGTGTAGGAGATAGTAAGTATGTCATTATCACTACAATAGTTCCACGACACACAGGTGTTACAGTGTAGGAGATAGTAAGTATGTCATTATCACTACAATAGTTCCACGACACACAGGTGTTACAGTGTAGGAGATAGTAAGTATGTCATTATCACTACAATAGTTCCACGACACACAGGTGTTACAGTGTAGGAGATAGTAAGTATGTCATTATCACTACAATAGTTCCACGACACACAGGTGTTACAGTGTAGGAGATAGTAAGTATGTCATTATCACTACAATAGTTCCACGACACACAGGTGTTACAGTGTAGGAGATAGTAAGTACAGTGTCATTATCACTACAATAGTTCCACGACACACAGGTGTTACAGTGTAGGAGATAGTAAGTATGTCATTATCACTACAATAGTTCCACGACACACAGGTGTTACAGTGTAGGAGATAGTAAGTATGTCATTATCACTACAATAGTTCCACGACACACAGGTGTTACAGTGTAGGAGATAGTAAGTATGTCATTATCACTACAATAGTTCCACGACACACAGGTGTTACAGTGTAGGAGATAGTAAGTATGTCATTATCACTACAATAGTTCCACGACACACAGGTGTTACAGTGTAGGAGATAGTAAGTATGTCATTATCACTACAATAGTTCCACGACACACAGGTGTTACAGTGTAGGAGATAGTAAGTATGTCATTATCACTACAATAGTTCCACGACACACAGGTGTTACAGTGTAGGAGATAGAGATAGTAACGTATGTCATTATCACTACAATAGTTCCACGACACACAGGTGTTACAGTGTAGGAGATAGTAAGTATGTCATTATCACTACAATAGTTCCACGACACACAGGTGTTACAGTGTAGGAGATAGTAAGTATGTCATTATCACTACAATAGTTCCACGACACACAGGTGTTACAGTGTAGGAGATAGTAAGTATGTCATTATCACTACAATAGTTCCACGACACACAGGTGTTACAGTGTAGGAGATAGTAAGTATGTCATTATCACTACAATAGTTCCACGACACACAGGTGTTACAGTGTAGGAGATAGTAAGTATGTCATTATCACTACAATAGTTCCACGACACACAGGTGTTACAGTGTAGGTGTTAGATAGTAAGTATGTCATTATCACTACAATAGTTCCACGACACACAGGTGTTACAGTGTAGGAGATAGTAAGTATGTCATTATCACTACAATAGTTCCACGACACACAGGTGTTACAGTGTAGGAGATAGTAAGTATGTCATTATCACTACAGTAGTTCCACGACACACAGGTGTTACAGTGTAGGAGATAGTAAGTATGTCATTATCACTACAATAGTTCCACGACACACAGGTGTTACAGTGTAGGAGATAGTAAGTATGTCATTATCACTACAATAGTTCCACGACACACAGGTGTTACAGTGTAGGAGATAGTAAGTATGTCATTATCACTACAATAGTTCCACGACACACAGGTGTTACAGTGTAGGAGATAGTAAGTATGTCATTATCACTACAATAGTTCCACGACACACAGGTGTTACAGTGTAGGAGATAGTAAGTATGTCATTATCACTACAATAGTTCCACGACACACAGGTGTTACAGTGTAGGAGATAGTAAGTATGTCATTATCACTACAATAGTTCCACGACACACAGGTGTTACAGTGTAGGAGATAGTAAGTATGTCATTATCACTACAATAGTTCCACGACACACAGGTGTTACAGTGTAGGAGATAGTAAGTATGTCATTATCACTACAATAGTTCCACGACACACAGGTGTTACAGTGTAGGAGATAGTAAGTAGTGTCATTATCACTACAATAGTTCCACGACACACAGGTGTTACAGTGTAGGAGATAGTAAGTATGTCATTATCACTACAATAGTTCCACGACACACAGGTGTTACAGTGTAGGAGATAGTAAGTATGTCATTATCACTACAATAGTTCCACGACACACAGGTGTTACAGTGTAGGAGATAGTAAGTATGTCATTATCACTACAATAGTTCCACGACACACAGGTGTTACAGTGTAGGAGATAGTAAGTATGTCATTATCACTACAATAGTTCCACGACACACAGGTGTTACAGTGTAGGAGATAGTAAGTATGTCATTATCACTACAATAGTTCCACGACACATTATCACTACAATAGTGTTACAGTGTAGGAGATAGTAAGTATGTCATTATCACTACAATAGTTCCACGACACACAGGTGTTACAGTGTAGGAGATAGTAAGTATGTCATTATCACTACAATAGTTCCACGACACACAGGTGTTACAGTGTAGGAGATAGTAAGTATGTCATTATCACTACAATAGTTCCACGACACACAGGTGTTACAGTGTAGGAGATAGTAAGTATGTCATTATCACTACAATAGTTCCGACGACACACAGGTGTTACAGTGTAGGAGATAGTAAGTATGTCATTATCACTACAATAGTTCCACGACACACAGGTGTTACAGTGTAGGAGATAGTAAGTATGTCATTATCACTACAATAGTTCCACGACACACAGGTGTTACAGTGTAGGAGATAGTAAGTATGTCATTATCACTACAATAGTTCCACGACACACAGGTGTTACAGTGTAGGATAGTAAGTAGTATTATCACTACAATAGTACGACACACAGTGTTACATTATCACTACACTAGTTCCACGACACACAGGTGTTACAGTGTAGGAGATAGTAAGTATGTCATTATCACTACACACACAGGTAGTTCCACGACACACAGGTGTTACAGTGTAGGAGATAGTAAGTATGTCATTATCACTACAATAGTTCCACGACACACAGGTGTTACAGTGTAGGAGATAGTAAGTATGTCATTATCACTACAATAGTTCCACGACACACAGGTGTTACAGTGTAGGAGATAGTAAGTATGTCATTATCACTACAATAGTTCCACGACACACAGGTGTTACAGTGTAGGAGATAGTAAGTATGTCATTATCACTACAATAGTTCCACGACACACAGGTGTTACAGTGTAGGAGATAGTAAGTATGTCATTATCACTACAGTGTATAGTTCCACGACACACACAGTGTTACAGTGTAGGAGATAGTAAGTATGTCATTATCACTACAATAGTTCCACGACACACAGGTGTTACAGTGTAGGAGATAGTAAGTATGTCATTATCACTACAATAGTTCCACGACACACAGGTGTTACAGTGTAGGAGATAGTAAGTATGTCATTATCACTACAATAGTTCCACGACACACAGGTGTTACAGTGTAGGAGATAGTAAGTAAGTCATTATCACTACAATAGTTCATTATCACTACAATAGTTCCACGACACACAGGTGTTACAGTGTAGGAGATAGTAAGTATGTCATTATCACTACAATAGTTCCACGACACACAGGTGTTACAGTGTAGGAGATAGTAAGTATGTCATTATCACTACAATAGTTCCACGACACACAGGTGTTACAGTGTAGGAGATAGTAAGTATGTCATTATCACTACAATAGTTCCACGACACACAGGTGTTACAGTGTAGGAGATAGTAAGTATGTCATTATCACTACAATAGTTCCACGACACACAGGTGTTACAGTGTAGGAGATAGTAAGTATGTCATTATCACTACAATAGTTCCACGACACACAGGTGTTACAGTGTAGGAGATAGTAAGTATGTCATTATCACTACAATAGTTCCACGACACACAGGTGTTACAGTGTAGGAGATAGTAAGTATGTCATTATCACTACAGGAGATAGTTCACACAATAGACACACAGGTGTTACAGTGTAGGAGATAGTAAGTATTTCATTATTGCTACAGTATTCCACGACACACAGGTGTTACAGTGTAGGAGATAGTAAGTATGTCATTATCACTACAATAGTTCCACGACACACAGGTGTTACAGTGTAGGAGATAGTAAGTATGTCATTATCACTACAATAGTTCCACGACACACAGGTGTTACAGTGTAGGAGATAGTAAGTATGTCATTATCACTACAATAGTTCCACGACACACAGGTGTTACAGTGTAGGAGATAGTAAGTATGTCATTATCACTACAATAGTTCCACGACACACAGGTGTTACAGTGTCGAAGAAAGTAAGTATGTCATTGTCACTACAATAGTTCCACGGCACACAGGTGTTACAGTGTAGGAGATAGTAATTCATTATCACTACAGTAGTTCCACTACACACAGGTGTTACAGTGTAGGAGATAGTAAGTATGTCATTATCACTACAATAGTTCCACGACACACAGGTGTTACAGTGTAGGAGATAGTAAGTATGTCATTATCACTACAATAGTTCCACGACACACAGGTGTTACAGTGTAGGAGATAGTAAGTATGTCATTATCACTACAATAGTTCCACGACACACAGGTGTTACAGTGTAGGAGATAGTAAGTATGTCATTATCACTACAATAGTTCCACGACACACAGGTGTTACAGTGTAGGAGATAGTAAGTATGTCATTATCACTACAATAGTTCCACGACACACAGGTGTTACAGTGTAGGAGATAGTAAGTATGTCATTATCACTACAATAGTTCCACGACACACAGGTGTTACAGTGTAGGAGATAGTAAGTATGTCATTATCACTACAATAGTTCCACGACACACAGGTGTTACAGTGTAGGAGATAGTAAGTATGTCATTATCACTACAATAGTTCCACGACACACAGGTGTTACAGTGTAGGAGATAGTAAGTATGTCATTATCACTACAATAGTTCCACGACACACAGGTGTTACAGTGTAGGAGATAGTAAGTATGTCATTATCACTACAATAGTTCCACGACACACAGGTGTTACAGTGTAGGAGATAGTAAGTATGTCATTATCACTACAATAGTTCCACGACACACAGGTGTTACAGTGTAGGAGATAGTAAGTATGTCATTATCACTACAATAGTTCCACGACACACAGGTGTTACAGTGTAGGAGATAGTAAGTATGTCATTATCACTACAATAGTTCCACGACACACAGGTGTTACAGTGTACAGTGTAGAGATAGTAAGTATGTCATTATCACTACAATAGTTCCACGACACACAGGTGTTACAGTGTAGGAGATAGTAAGTATGTCATATCACTACAATAGTTCCACTACAGTAGTTCCACGACACACAGGTGTTACACAGGTGTAGTGTAGGAGATAGTAAGTATGTCATTATCACTACAATAGTTCCACGACACACAGGTGTTACAGTGTAGGAGATAGTAAGTATGTCATTATCACTACAATAGTTCCACGACACACAGGTGTTACAGTGTAGGAGATAGTAAGTATGTCATTATCACTACAATAGTTCCACGACACACAGGTGTTACAGTGTAGGAGATAGTAAGTATGTCATTATCACTACAATAGTTCCACGACACACAGGTGTTACAGTGTAGGAGATAGTAAGTATGTCATTATCACTACAATAGTTCCACGACACACAGGTGTTACAGTGTAGGAGATAGTAAGTATGTCATTATCACTACAATAGTTCCACGACACACAGGTGTTACAGTGTAGGAGATAGTAAGTATGTCATTATCACTACAGTAGTTCCACGACACACAGGTGTTACAGTGTAGGAGATAGTAAGTATGTCATTATCACTACAATAGTTCCACGACACACAGGTGTTACAGTGTAGGAGATAGTAAGTAGTCATTATCACTACAATAGTTCCACGACACAGGTGTTACAGTGTAGGAGATAGTAAGTATATTATCACTACAATAGTTCCACGACACACAGGTGTTACAGTGTAGGAGATAGTAAGTATGTCATTATCACTACAATAGTTCCACGACACACAGGTGTTACAGTGTAGGAGATAGTAAGTATGTCATTATCACTACAATAGTTCCACGACACACAGGTGTTACAGTGTAGGAGATAGTAAGTATGTCATTATCACTACAATAGTTCCACGACACACAGGTGTTACAGTGTAGGAGATAGTAAGTATGTCATTATCACTACAATAGTTCCACGACACACAGGTGTTACAGTGTAGGAGATAGTAAGTATGTCATTATCACTACAATAGTTCCACGACACACAGGTGTTACAGTGTAGGAGATAGTAAGTATGTCATTATCACTACAATAGTTCCACGACACACAGGTGTTACAGTGTAGGAGATAGTAAGTATGTCATTATCACTACAATAGTTCCACGACACACAGGTGTTACAGTGTAGGAGATAGTAAGTATGTCATTATCACTACAATAGTTCCACGACACACAGGTGTTACAGTGTAGGAGATAGTAAGTATGTCATTATCACTACAATAGTTCCACGACACACAGGTGTTACAGTGTAGGAGATAGTAAGTATGTCATTATCACTACAATAGTTCCACGACACACAGGTGTTACAGTGTAGGAGATAGTAAGTATGTCATTATCACTACAATAGTTCCACGACACACAGGTGTTACAGTGTAGGAGATAGTAAGTATGTCATTATCACTACAATAGTTCCACGACACACAGGTGTTACAGTGTAGGAGATAGTAAGTATGTCATTATCACTTATCACTGTTACAGTGTAGGAGATAGTTCACACGACACACAGGTGTTACAGTGTAGGAGATAGTAAGTATGTCATTATCACTACAGTAGTTCCACGACACACAGGTGTTACAGTGTAGGAGATAGTAAGTATGTCATTATCACTACAATAGTTCCACGACACACAGGTGTTACAGTGTAGGAGATAGTAAGTATGTCATTATCACTACAATAGTTCCACGACACACAGGTGTTACAGTGTAGGAGATAGTAAGTATGTCATTATCACTACAGTAGTTCCACGACACACAGGTGTTACAGTGTAGGAGATAGTAAGTATGTCATTATCACTACAATAGTTCCACGACACACAGGTGTTACAGTGTAGGAGATAGTAAGTATGTCATTATCACTACAATAGTTCCACGACACACAGGTGTTACAGTGTAGGAGATAGTAAGTATGTCATTATCACTACAATAGTTCCACGACACACAGGTGTTACAGTGTAGGAGATAGTAAGTATGTCATTATCACTACAATAGTTCCACGACACACAGGTGTTACAGTGTAGGAGATAGTAAGTATGTCATTATCACTACAATAGTTCCACGACACACAGGTGTTACAGTGTAGGAGATAGTAAGTATGTCATTATCACTACAATAGTTCCACGACACACAGGTGTTACAGTGTAGGAGATAGTAAGTATGTCATTATCACTACAATAGTTCCACGACACACAGGTGTTACAGTGTAGGAGATAGTAAGTATGTCATTATCACTACAATAGTTCCACGACACACAGGTGTTACAGTGTAGGAGATAGTAAGTATGTCATTATCACTACAATAGTTCCACGACACACAGGTGTTACAGTGTAGGAGATAGTAAGTATGTCATTATCACTACAATAGTTCCACGACACACAGGTGTTACAGTGTAGGAGATAGTAAGTATGTCATTATCACTACAATAGTTCCACGACACACAGGTGTTACAGTGTAGGAGATAGTAAGTATGTCATTATCACTACAATAGTTCCACGACACACAGGTGTTACAGTGTAGGAGATAGTAAGTATGTCATTATCACTACAATAGTTCCACGACACACAGGTGTTACAGTGTAGGAGATAGTAAGTATGTCATTATCACTACAATAGTTCCATTATCACACAATAGTTCCACGACACACAGGTGTTACAGTGTAGGAGATAGTAAGTATGTCATTATCACTACAATAGTTCCACGACACACAGGTGTTACAGTGTAGGAGATAGTAAGTATGTCATTATCACTACAATAGTTCCACGACACACAGGTGTTACAGTGTAGGAGATAGTAAGTATGTCATTATCACTACAATAGTTCCACGACACACAGGTGTTACAGTGTAGGAGATAGTAAGTATGTCATTATCACTACAATAGTTCCACGACACACAGGTGTTACAGTGTAGGAGATAGTAAGTATGTCATTATCACTACAATAGTTCCACGACACACAGGTGTTACAGTGTAGGAGATAGTAAGTATGTCATTATCACTACAATAGTTCCACGACACACAGGTGTTACAGTGTAGGAGATAGTAAGTATGTCATTATCACTACAATAGTTCCACGACACACAGGTGTTACAGTGTAGGAGATAGTAAGTATGTCATTATCACTACAATAGTTCCACGACACACAGGTGTTACAGTGTAGGAGATAGTAAGTATGTCATTATCACTACAATAGTTCCACGACACACAGGTGTTACAGTGTAGGAGATAGTAAGTATGTCATTATCACTACAATAGTTCCACGACACACAGGTGTTACAGTGTAGGAGATAGTAAGTATGTCATTATCACTACAATAGTTCCACGACACACAGGTGTTACAGTGTAGGAGATAGTAAGTATGTCATTATCACTACAATAGTTCCACGACACACAGGTGTTACAGTGTAGGAGATAGTAAGTATGTCATTATCACTACAATAGTTCCACGACACACAGGTGTTACAGTGTAGGAGATAGTAAGTATGTCATTATCACTACAATAGTTCCACGACACACAGGTGTTACAGTGTAGGAGATAGTAAGTATATCATTATCACTACAATTATCACTACAGTGTAGGAGTTCCACGACACACAGGTGTTACAGTGTAGGAGATAGTAAGTATGTCATTATCACTACAATAGTTCCACGACACACAGGTGTTACAGTGTAGGAGATAGTAAGTATGTCATTATCACTACAATAGTTCCACGACACACAGGTGTTACAGTGTAGGAGATAGTAAGTATGTCATTGTCACTACAATAGTTCCACGACACACAGGTGTTACAGTGTAGGAGATAGTAAGTATGTCATTATCACTACAGTAGTTCCACGACACACAGGTGTTACAGTGTAGGAGATAGTAAGTATGTCATTATCACTTATTCACTGTTACAGTGTAGGAGATAGTTATGTCATTATCACGACACACAGGTGTTACAGTGTAGGAGATAGTAAGTATGTCATTATCACTACAATAGTTCCACGACACACAGGTGTTACAGTGTAGGAGATAGTAAGTATAGTAAGTCATTATCACTACAATAGTTCCACGACACACAGGTGTTACAGTGTAGGAGATAGTAAGTATGTCATTATCACTACAATAGTTCCACGACACACAGGTGTTACAGTGTAGGAGATAGTAAGTATGTCATTATCACTACAATAGTTCCACGACACACAGGTGTTACAGTGTAGGAGATAGTAAGTATGTCATTATCACTACAATAGTTCCACGACACACAGGTGTTACAGTGTAGGAGATAGTAAGTATGTCATTATCACTACAATAGTTCCACGACACACAGGTGTTACAGTGTAGGAGATAGTAAGTATGTCATTATCACTACAATAGTTCCACGACACACAGGTGTTACAGTGTAGGAGATAGTAAGTATGTCATTATCACTACAATAGTTCCACGACACACAGGTGTTACAGTGTAGGAGATAGTAAGTATGTCATTATCACTACAATAGTTCCACGACACACAGGTGTTACAGTGTAGGAGATAGTAAGTATGTCATTATCACTACAATAGTTCCACGACACACAGGTGTTACAGTGTAGGAGATAGTAAGTATGTCATTATCACTACAATAGTTCCACGACACACAGGTGTTACAGTGTAGGAGATAGTAAGTATGTCATTATCACTACAATAGTTCCACGACACACAGGTGTTACAGTGTAGGAGATAGTAAGTATGTCATTATCACTACAATAGTTCCACGACACACAGGTGTTACAGTGTAGGAGATAGTAAGTATGTCATTATCACTACAATAGTTCCACGACACACAGGTGTTACAGTGTAGGAGATAGTAAGTATGTCATTATCACTACAATAGTTCCACGACACACAGGTGTTACAGTGTAGGAGATAGTAAGTATGTCATTATCACTACAATAGTTCCACGACACACAGGTGTTACAGTGTAGGAGATAGTAAGTATGTCATTATCACTACAATAGTTCCACGACACACAGGTGTTACAGTGTAGGAGATAGTAAGTATGTCATTATCACTACAATAGTTCCACGACACACAGGTGTTACAGTGTAGGAGATAGTAAGTATGTCATTATCACTACAATAGTTCCACGACACACAGGTGTTACAGTGTAGGAGATAGTAAGTATGTCATTATCACACTACAATAGTTCCACGACACACAGGTGTTACAGTGTAGGAGATAGTAAGTATGTCATTATCACTACAATAGTTCCACGACACACAGGTGTTACAGTGTAGGAGATAGTAAGTATGTCATTATCACTACAATAGTTCCACGACACACAGGTGTTACAGTGTAGGAGATAGTAAGTATGTCATTATCACTACAATAGTTCCACGACACACAGGTGTTACAGTGTAGGAGATAGTAAGTATGTCATTATCACTACAATAGTTCCACGACACACAGGTGTTACAGTGTAGGAGATAGTAAGTATGTCATTATCACTACAATAGTTCCACGACACACAGGTGTTACAGTGTAGGAGATAGTAAGTATGTCATTATCACTACAATAGTTCCACGACACACAGGTGTTACAGTGTAGGAGATAGTAAGTATGTCATTATCACTACAATAGTTCCACGACACACAGGTGTTACAGTGTAGGAGATAGTAAGTATGTCATTATCACTACAATAGTTCCACGACACACAGGTGTTACAGTGTAGGAGATAGTAAGTATAAAGTATGTCATTATCACTACAGTAGTTTCACGACACACAGGTGTTACAGTGTAGGAGATAGTAAGTATGTCATTATCACTACAATAGTTCCACGACACACAGGTGTTACAGTGTAGGAGATAGTAAGTATGTCATTATCACTACAGTAGTTTCACGACACACAGGTGTTACAGTGTAGGAGATAGTAAGTATGTCATTATCACTACAATAGTTCCACGACACACAGGTGTTACAGTGTAGGAGATAGTAAGTATGTCATTATCACTACAATAGTTCCACGACACACAGGTGTTACAGTGTAGGAGATAGTAAGTATGTCATTATCACTACAATAGTTCCACGACACACAGGTGTTACAGTGTAGGAGATAGTAAGTATGTCATTATCATTATCACTACAGTAGTTCCACGACACACAGGTGTTACAGTGTAGGAGATAGTAAGTATGTCATTATCACTACAGTAGTTCCACGACACACAGGTGTTACAGTGTAGGAGATAGTAAGTATGTCATTATCACTACAGTAGTTCCACGACACACAGGTGTTACAGTGTAGGAGATAGTAAGTATGTCATTATCACTACAATAGTTCCACGACACACAGGTGTTACAGTGTAGGAGATAGTAAGTATGTCATTATCACTACAATAGTTCCACGACACACAGGTGTTACAGTGTAGGAGATAGTAAGTATGTCATTATCACTACAATAGTTCCACGACACACAGGTGTTACAGTGTAGGAGATAGTAAGTATGTCATTATCACTACAGTAGTTCCACGACACACAGGTGTTACAGTGTAGGAGATAGTAAGTATGTCATTATCACTACAATAGTTCCACGACACACAGGTGTTACAGTGTAGGAGATAGTAAGTATGTCATTATCACTACAATAGTTCCACGACACACAGGTGTTACAGTGTAGGAGATAGTAAGTATGTCATTATCACTACAATAGTTCCACGACACACAGGTGTTACAGTGTAGGAGATAGTAAGTATGTCATTATCACTACAATAGTTCCACGACACACAGGTGTTACAGTGTAGGAGATAGTAAGTATGTCATTATCACTACAATAGTTCCACGACACACAGGTGTTACAGTGTAGGAGATAGTAAGTATGTCATTATCACTACAATAGTTCCACGACACACAGGTGTTACAGTGTAGGAGATAGTAAGTATGTCATTATCACTACAATAGTTCCACGACACACAGGTGTTACAGTGTAGGAGATAGTAAGTATGTCATTATCACTACAATAGTTCCACGACACACAGGTGTTACAGTGTAGGAGATAGTAAGTATGTCATTATCACTACAGTAGTTCCACGACACACAGGTGTTACAGTGTAGGAGATAGTAAGTATGTCATTATCACTACAATAGTTCCACGACACACAGGTGTTACAGTGTAGGAGATAGTAAGTATGTCATTATCACTACAATAGTTCCACGACACACAG
This sequence comes from Tachypleus tridentatus, assembly GCF_004210375.1. Taxonomy (NCBI): domain Eukaryota; kingdom Metazoa; phylum Arthropoda; class Merostomata; order Xiphosura; family Limulidae; genus Tachypleus; species Tachypleus tridentatus. The sequence goes on from NC_134837.1 coordinate 267,992,684, forward strand.
GTGTTACAGTGTAGGAGATAGTAAGTATGTCATTATCACTACAATAGTTCCACGACACACAGGTGTTACAGTGTAGGAGATAGTAAGTATGTCATTATCACTACAATAGTTCCACGACACAGGTGTTACAGTGTAGGAGATAGTAAGTATGTCATTATCACTACAAGGAGATAGTTCCACGAGTTCACACACACAGGTGTTACAGTGTAGGAGATAGTAAGTATTTCATTATCACTACAATAGTTCCACGACACACAGGTGTTACAGTGTAGGAGATAGTAAGTATGTCATTATCACTACAGTAGTTCCACGACACACAGGTGTTACAGTGTAGGAGATAGTATGTAAGTCATTATCACTACAGTAGTTCCACGACACACAGGTGTTACAGTGTAGGAGATAGTAAGTATGTCATTATCACTACAATAGTTCCACGACACACAGGTGTTACAGTGTAGAAGAAAGTAAGTATGTCATTATCACTACAATAGTTCCACGACTCACAGGTGTTACAGTGTAGGAGATAGTAAGTATATCATTATCACTGTAAGTAGTTCTATGACACCCAGGTGTTACAGTGTAGGAGATAGTAAGTATTTCATTATTGCTACAGTATTTCCACGACACACAGGTGTTACAATGTAGGAGATAGTAAGTATGTCATTATCACTACAATAGTTCCACGACACACAGGTGTTACAATGTAGGAGAAAGTAAGTATGTCATAATCACTACAATAGTTTTACGACACACAGGTGTTACAGTGTAGGAGATAGTAAGTATTTCATTATCATTACAGTAGTTCCACGACACACAGGTGTTACAGTGTAGGAGAAAATAAGTATGTCATTATCACTACAGTAGTTTCACGACACACAGGTGTTACAATGTAGGAGATAGTAAGTATGTCATTATCACTACAATAGTTCCACGACACACAGGTGTTACAGTGTAGGAGATAGTAAGTAAGTCATTATCACTACAATAGTTCCACGACACACAGGTGTTACAGTGTAGGAGATAGTAAGTACGTCATTATCACTACAATAGTTCCATGACACACAGGTGTTACTGTGTAGGAGATAGTAAGTACGTCATTATCACTACAATAGTTCCACGACACACAGGTGTTACAGTTCAGGAGATAGAAAATATGTCATTATCTCTACAATAGTTCCACGACACACAGGTGTTACAGTGTAGGAGATAGTAAGTATGTCATTATCACTACAATAGTTCCACGACACACAGGTGTTACAGTGTAGGAGAAAATAAGTATGTCATTATCACTACAATAGTTCCACGACACACAGGTGTTACAGTGTAGGAGATAGTAAGTATTTCATTATCGCTACAGTATTTCACGACTCACGGGTGTTTCAGTGTAGGAGATAGTAATTATGTCATTATGATTACAGTAGTTCCATGACACACATGTGTTACAGTGTAGAAGAAAATAAGTATGTCATTATCACTACAGAAGTTTCACGACTCTCAGGTGTTACAATCTAGAAGATAGTAAGTATGTCATAATCACTACAATAGTTCACCGACACACAGGTGTTACAGTGTAAGAGATAGTATGTAAGTCATTATCGCTACAGTAGTTTCACGACACACAGGTGTTACAGTGTAGGAGATAGTAAGTATTTCATAATCATTACAATTGTTCCACGACACCCAGGTGTTACACTGTAGGAGATAGTAAGTAAGTCACTACCACTACAGTAGTTCCACGACACACAGGTGTCACAGTGTAGGAGATAGTAAATACATCATTATCACTACAGTAGTTTCACGACACACAGGTGTTACAGTGTAGGAGATAGTAAGTATGTCATTATCACTACAATAGTTCCACGACACACAGGTGTTACAGTGTAGGAGATAGTAAGTATATCATTATCACTACAATATTTCAATGACACACAGGTGTTACAGTGTAGGAGATAGTAAGTATATCATTATCACTACAGTATTTCTATGACACACAGGTGTTACAGTGTAGGAGATAGTAAGTATGTCATTATCACTACAGTAGTTCCACGACACACAGGTGTTACAGTGTAGGAGAAAGTAAGTATATCATAATCACTACAATAGTTTTACGACAGACAGGTGTTACAGTGTAGGAGATAGTAAGTATTTCATTATCGCTACAGTAGTTTCACGACACACGGGTGTTACAGTGTAGGAGATAGTCATTATGTCATTATCACTACAGTAGTTCCATGACACACAGGTGTTACAGTGTAGGAGAAAATATGTATGTCATTATCACTACAGTAGTTTCACGACTCACAGGTGTTACAATGTAGGACATATTTAGTATGTCATAATCACTACAATTGTTCACCGACACACAGGTGTTACAGTGTAGGAGATAGTAAGTAAGCCGTTATCACTACAATAGTTCCACGACACACAGGTGTTACAGTGTAGAAGAAAGTAAGTATGTCATTATCACTACAATAGTTCCGCGACACACAGGTGTTACAGTGTAGAAGAAAGTAAGTATGTTATAATCACTACAATAGTTCCACGACACACAGGTGTTACAGTGTAGGAGATAGTAAGTAAGTAATATCACTACAATAGTTCCACGACACACAGGTGTTACTGTGTAGGAGATAGTAATTATGTCATTATCACTACAGTAGTTCCATGACACACAGGTGTTACAGTGTAGGAGAAAATAAGTATGTCATTATCACTACAGTAGTTTCACGACACACAGGTGTTACAGTGTAAGTGATTGTAAGTAAGTCATTATCACTACAATAGTTCCACGTCACACAGTGTTACACAGTAGGAGATAGTAAGTAAGTCACTACCACTACAGTAGTTCCACGACACACAGGTGTTACTGTGTAGGAGATAGTAAGTACGTCATTATCACTACAATAATTCAATGACACATAGGTGTTACTGTGTAGGAGATAGTAAGTATGTCATTATCACTACAGTTGTTCCATGACACATAGGTGTTACAGTGTATAAGATTGTATGTAAGTCATTGTCACTACAGTAGTTTCACGACACATAGGTGTTACAGTGTAGGAGATAGTATGTCATTATCATTACAGTAGTTCCACGACACACAGGTGTTACAGTGTAGGAGAAAGTAAGTATCATTATCACTACAGAAGTTTCACGACTCACAGGTGTTACAATGTAGGAGATAGTAAGAATGCCATAATCACTACAATAGTTCCACGACACACAGGTGTTACAGTGTAGGAGATAGTAAGTATTTCATTATCGCTACAGTAGTTCACGACTCACGGGTGTTACAGTGTAGGAGATAGTAAGTATGTCATTATCACTACAATAGTTCCATGACACACAGGTGTTACAGTGTAGGAGATCTTAAGTATTTCATTATCGCTACAGTCGTTTCACGACTCACAGGTGTTACAGTGTAGGAGATAGTAAGTATATCATTATCACTGCGGTAGTTCTATGACACACAGGTGTTATAGTGTAGGAGATTGTAAGTAAGTCATTATCACTACAATAGTTCCACGACACACAGGTGTTACACTGTAGGAGATAGTAGTATGTCATTATCACTACAGTAGTTCCACGACACACAGGTGTTACAGTGTGGGAGATAGTAAGTAAGTCATTATCACTACAGTTGTTCCACGACACACAGGTGTTACAGTGTAGGAGATAGTAAGTATGTCATAATCACTACAATAGTTCCACGACACACATGTGTTACAGTGTAGAAGAAAGTAAGTATGTCATTATCACTACAATAGTTCCACGACACACAGGTGTTACAGTGTAGGAGATAGTAAGTATGTCATTATCACTACAATAGTTCCACGACACACAGGTGTTACAGTGTAGAAGATTGTAAGTATGTTATTATCACTACAATAGTTCCACGACACACAGGTGTTACAGTGTAGGAGATAGTAAGTATGTCATTATCACTACAGTTGTTCCATGACACACCGGTGTTACAGTGTAGGAGACAGTAAGTAAATCACTACGTCATGAGATGTTTTCATATAGAGTGTAAAATATTATGTTAACTGTGAGAAACCTGTTTTTGCTGATGTGACGTCATAGCTTTTACGGTGTTATTAGACCCTGTTATAAATACACAACGTTTACGGTGTTACTATACTTTGTATCGACAACACAACTTTTACGGTCTTATCAGAATTTCTATCAAGAACCCAACATTTTGAGTGTTATCAGACATTGTATCAACAACACAACATTTAGGGTGTTATCAGACTTTGTATCAACAACACAACATTTAGGGTGTTATCAGACTCTGTATCAGCAACAACTTTTAGGGTGCTTCTAGGTTTCTGGTCAATGTTAAGTAAGTACTAAAAAAAGAATACTTGTTGAGTAAAGTTTATAGGTTTGTTATTGTTTTCAATATCAGTTCAATCCATTTTTTAAAATAAAAACATAACTCCAGTTGACAGTTAAGACACAATTTCTTTTTATGTGACAGAATTGTCAGCTTTGAATTAGACTTTGCTTCCTTCTTATCTGAGGTGATTTTTAGTTTGGTTATTATAGGAGGAACTTATGTCTTTGTTTACGTAGATTATTAAACTACTTTAATGTATGAATATACAAGTACGTCGATAATTCCTCCTTTGGTTGTATGTAACGTTCGTTTCACGAGAATGGAAAAGCAGCTCGTGGTACACGCTTTACAATAGGTCTTTAATGACAGGTCGAAAACCACAGACCACTTAACACGAAAATGTAATTATCAGTTGTATAGTGGTGTTTACTTTGGACACGGAGAATGATAGAAACACTGGTTTAATTTCAGTTATAATCGCCCGACGTCTCTAGCTCAAGATGTGCTTCAGTGATCTTTATGTGTTTCTCTTTCTAACAATTTACATCAAAATCAAAGCGAAATATCAAAATACACTTAGTTGCCATAGAGACTGCAGTGACACGAAGAACGTGAATTTCTTCTTTTATTTTCGTAGCTCAACGCCTCACTGGCGACGCCCGAGGGAACCGAACAAGAAATAATTAAGACCAAATTGTCTTACCACTTTGGAGGATTCCCTGTATAGCAGAGGTTGAGGTATTGTATGCTCTTTCTTACTGCCGTCCCTATCAACTGAGTGATGTTTATATTTTACACGTGTGCGCATGCTCAGATCATCTGATGGTTTCACGTGGTTGCCTTTGTACATCAGAAGATTACATGACTTTTTTTTTTCACCTCCCCCACGGAATGTAATCCTAATCTCCGAAGTTAGAGCTCCAACCCACCCTCAGCCCCTGGTGACAGTTAATGTTTCTTCGGTTCAGAGATTTATTGGATTAATCTGTTAATCTTAAACTTTAAATGTATCAGGAATTTCCTGGAAAAATTCTGCAAAAATGTTGTGCATTACTTTATATAGTAACTTATGGTACCGCTTTAAAACATTGCCTGATACGATTTACGAAATTACTTTAAACGTAACATCTACAAGTCGTTCATATTACTGTTTTTAATCGCATTAGAAAAATGGTTTTCCAAATGTTACAATGCAGTAGTTGTGACTTAAAATTTTTCGTATTTGTGTGAACACATCAAGCAGACAGACTAAACAAATTTTAATTATCAAACTCACGTCTACAAACATTCTCAGATATTTTCGCAGAATGCCGTTTGTGGCAAAGGGGTTAATATGCAGAAGTGCGAAACCTACAATTCATGGTTCGTATTCTGTTCTCTAAAACACTATCTGTGGTCTTTCGGACTGTGATTGAACTGTAACCGTGAAGTGGATGAGCTGTTATAAACGAAACGTTTCTGTTCCGCTGTTAAACCAGGAAAAATTAACCCTAGAGTTGAGCATGATCACAATAGCACAATTCATATCAGTTGATTTGTGGAACTTTGCGGGAAAATCTTGAGACAAACTTTATTTAATGAAAACATATTAAAATGTTTCCAGTAAAACGTCATAAGGTGAAGGTCATGAACATTACAGTTGGAAACAACAACAAAATAATGTACAGTACAGAAACAATGGACAACAACTCAGAAACAACAAAATAACGAACAATACGGAAACAGTGGACAACACACAAAAATAACATACAATAAGAAACAATAGAGAAGAACACACAAGAAACAAAATAACGTACATTACAAAAACAATAGACAACAACACACAAACAAATAACGTACAATATAAAAACAATAAACAACAATATTTTGTACCGTACAATACAGAATAAACAACAACACAAAACAACAAAATAACGTACAATACAGAATAAGACACAAACAACAAACTAACGTACAATAGACAAGACACAAAGAACAAACTAAACAACACACAAACAACAAAAGAACGTACATTAATACAGAAACAATAAACAACACACAAACAACAAAATAACGTACATTACAAAAACAATAGAAAAAAATATCATACAATAAAGAAACAATAGACAACACACAAACAACAACATAACGTACAATACAGAAACAATAGACAACAACAGACAAACAATAAAATAACATTATAAAACGAGTTTTCTCCGAATATAAGATTTTCCAGCCGATTTCCCTAATTTCTTCGGGTTCTGTTTATCAGCACGTCCAGTTTCTATTTTCAACCTTCTTTTCGTTTTGTTCACTGTGTACGGTAACCCTTATCAGTTAGTTATGTTAGTGACTTGACTCACTGTTAGCACTAGTGTAGCAAGGGTATCGAAATTTCGAAATATGAAATGGTTAAGTGTAATATTATATATCAGTGTAGTAAAACGCAGGTCATTATTATTAAACATTACTACTGATAACTTAGTGCTGTTACTGTTGTCAACCTTTAAGGGAGAGTATCCATTCCTTCAACCATCTTTACTGACTATATCTATAGTGATGTATTAGTTCAACCTATACTACTGATTTTTTGCTATTGTTACACTGACTGTATTTGTAGTTACGTTTTATAAATTATTCTCCATATTAGAGTCAATCAAGTTGTAAGAAATACGAGCTTTTGTTGTCTTCTAATATTAAAGTATCATAATATTCTGGGGGCTTCAACCCTAGCTTCTATTAGGATCTTTAAACTGTTCCCTGAAATGTTTGCTTCTCACCTCTAGGGAAGTCATCATAATCGGGAGATGTTTCATCTGAAGTCGAATGGTATACATGAAATGTAATATTATATTGATTGGACCTGGATATTTTGTGTAGGAACATACAGAAATGAGTTTAGTAGAGTTCAGGATTTGATTATCGGTATGTGGATTGAGCTGTGTTATACACGTAACCTTTCAAGCCAGACTAAAGTGTTACGTTGGTTAATCAACAGAATATTTCTCATTGTGTACCAACCCTTATAAAGATACCATTGTATAGTAGAGTTCAGAATTTAATTATCGGTATGTGGATTGAGCTGTGTTATACACGTAACCTTTCAAGCCAGACTAAAGTGTTACGTTGGTTAATCAACAGAATATTTCTCATTGTGTACCAACCCTTATAAAGATACCCGAATTTAATTATCGGTATGTGGATTGAGCTGTGTTATACACGTAACCTTTCAAGCCAGACTAAAGTGTTACGTTGGTTAATCAACAGAATATTTCTCATTGTGTACCAACCCTTATAAAGATACCCGAATTTAATTATCGGTATGTGGATTGAGCTGTGTTATACACGTAACCTTTCAAGCCAGACTAAAGTGTTACGTTGGTTAATCAACAGAATATTTCTCATTGTGTACCAACCCTTATAAAGATACCCGAATTTAATTATCGGTATGTGGATTGAGCTGTGTTATACACGTAACCTTTCAAGCCAGACTAAAGTGTTACGTTGGTTAATCAACAGAATATTTCTCATTGTGTACCAACCCTTATAAAGATACCCGTGTTGGGTACAACACATATAGCTGTTTGTATAGAATTACAAACATTGAACAAAAACGTTTATTCCCTCCTGTTCAACATGGATACACATTCTCTTTGTTTTACAAGATGGCTGATCCTTCTGTGTTCATATTAGATTATTTTTCATGTAAAATAAGCTAGGAAATCTATTCAACTTCAGTTTTATTCTGCTCACTAATCTTGTGACAAACATTATTTCTGAAGCATTTGTGCCATAGGTAAACAAACCATGATCCATGTGTACGTCTTGTAAAACTGGACGCTTTTATTTCCCGTTACTGACGGTAATTACAAAACATGGAGAATAAATCACATTTAATTAATTTCAGAAACACAACAGAAAAAAGTCATTTGAGGTTTGCATCATCGACTGTTCTAGATTATGGAAGCTACATAGTATACAATAGTTGTACAATGAGTTACATAGTATACAATAGTTGTACAATGAGTTACATAGTATACAATAGTTGTACAATGAGTTACATAGTATACAATAGTTGTACAATAAGTTACATAGTATACAATAGTTGTACAATGAGTTACATAGTATACAATAGTTGTACAATGAGTTACATAGTATACAATAGTTGTACAATGAGTTACATAGTATACAATAGTTGTACAGTAAGTTACATTGTACCCAACAGTTCTACAATTAGCTACATAATACACAAAGGTCCTATAATAATCTGCATAAGGTTCATAAGTATTTTTAGCCCTCCAGTAGCACAGCAGTATATATGAAAACCCACCGTGTTTCGACACTTGAAGCGATCAGAGAAAAGATAATCCATTGTGAAGTTTTCTGGTTAGCTATAAAGACACTTTCAGAAGTAAACGACATAAAGTTTATCAGTTCCAGAAGTGAGCTAATTAAAGCTCACCATCTCCAGTTGTAATCAACATAAGGCTCACCATCTCTAGATGTATGTCACATAAGGGTCACTATCTCTAGATATATGTCACATAAGGGTCACCATCTCTAAATGTAAGCTACATAAGGCTCACCATCTCTAGATGTAAGTTACATAAGCTTCACCATCTCTAGATGTACGCTACATAAGGCTCATCATCTCTAGATGTAAGCTACATAAGGCTCATCATCTCTAAATGTAAGCTACATAAGCTTCACCATCTCTAGATGTACGCTACATAAGGCTCATCATCTCTAGATGTACGCTACATAAGGTTCACCATCTCTAGATGTACGCTACATAAGGCTCATCATCTCTAGATGTACGCTACATAAGGCTCATCATCTCTAAATGTACGCTACATAAGGCTCACTATCTCTAGATGTATGTTACATAAGGGTCACTATCTCTAGATGTATGTTACATAAGGGTCACCATCTCTAGGTGTAAGTTACATAAGGTTCACCATCTCTAGATGTAAGCTACATAAGGCTCACCATCTCTAGATGTACGCTACATAAGGCTCATCATCTCTAAATGTACGCTACATAAGGCTCACTATCTCTAGATGTATGTTACATAAGGGTCACTATCTCTAGATGTATGTTACATAAGGGTCACCATCTCTAGGTGTAAGTTACATAAGGTTCACCATCTCTAGATGTAAGCTACATAAGGCTCACCATCTCTAGATGTAAGCTACATAAGGTTCACCATCTCTAGATGTAAGCTACATAAGGTTCATCATCTCTAGATTTAAGCTACGTAAGGCTCACCATCTCTAGATGTAAGTTACGTAAGGTTCGCTATCTCTAGATGTAAGTTACATAAGGCTCACCATCTTTAGATTAAGTTACATAAGGCTCACCATCTCTAGATGTAAGTTACATAAGGCTCACCATCTCTAGATGTAAGCTACATAAGGTTCACCATCTCTAGATGTAAGCTACATAAGGTTCACCATCTCTAGATGTAAGCTACATAAGGTTCACCATCTCTAGATGTAAGCTACATAAGGTTCATCATCTCTAGATTTAAGCTACGTAAGGCTCACCATGTCTAAATGTGAGCTACTTAAGGTTCGCTATCTCCAGATGTAAGCATTATGGGGTCCATATATTCTAGAAGTAAGCTATGTAATGTAGAAAAACCTTTTTCTTGATAAAAAAAAAAAAAAAGGAAGACCAGTTAAACCTGTTAATCCGTGATTTTTGCTTTTTGCATGTATTTATTTTTTCTACTCACTTTTAAACCTGTTAATCCATGTTTCTTTCTGTTTGTGTGTATTTATTTTTCATCCCACTCTCTTCAGAACCAATTAATCCATGGTTCTTTCTATTGGTTTGTATTTATTGCTGTTCCTACTCACTTTTAAACCCTGTTAATCCATGGTTGTTTCTGTTTGTGTGCTTATTTCTCTTTCTACTCACTTTTAAACTAATTAAACATGTTAATCCATGGTTGTTTCTGTTTGTTTGTTTATTTGTCTTCCTACTCACTTTTAAACCTGTTAATCCAAGGTTCTGTCTGTTGGTTTGTATTTGTTGCTGTTCCTACTCACTTTTAAACCTGTTAATCCATGGTTCTTTCTATTGTATTGTATTTATTGCTGTTCCTACTCACTTTTAAACCTGTTAATCCATGGTTGTTTCTGTTTCTGTGTGTTTATTGCTGTTCCTACTCACTTTTCAACCTGTTAATCCATGGTTTTCTGTTTGTGTGTTTATTCGTCTTCCTTCTCACTTTTAAACCTGTTAATCTATGGTTCTTTCTGTTTGTGTGCTTATTTATTGCTGTTCCTACTCACTTTTAAACCTGTTAATCCAAGGTTCTGTCTGTTGGTTTGTATTTGTTGCTGTTCCTACTCACTTTTAAACCTGTTAATCCATGGTTCTTTCTATTGTATTGTATTTATTGCTGTTCCTACTCACTTTTAAACCTGTTAATCCATGGTTTTCTGTTTCTGTGTGTTTATTGCTGTTCGTACTCACTTTTAAACCTGTTAATCCATGGTTTTCTGTTTGTGTGTTTATTCGTCTTCCTTCTCACTTTTAAACCTGTTAATCTATGGTTGTTTCTGTTTGTGTGTTTATTTCTCTCCCTTCTCACTTTTAAACCTGTTAATCTATGGTTGTTTCTGTTTGTGTGTTTATTTCTCTTTCTACTCACTTTTAAACTAATTAAACCTGTTAATCCATAGTTGTTTCTGTTTGTGTGTTTATTTGTCTTCCTTCTCACTTTTAAACCTGTTAATCTATGGTTGTTTCTGTTTGTGTGTTTATTTCTCTTTCTACTCACTTTTAAACTAATTAAACCTGTTAATCCATAGTTGTTTCTGTTTGTGTGTTTATTTGTCTTCCTTCTCACTTTTAAACCTGTTAATCTATGGTTGTTTCTGTTTGTGTGTTTATTTCTCTCCCTACTCACTTTTAAACCTGTTAACCCGTGGTTCTTTCTATTGGTTTGTATTTATTGCTCTTTCTACTCACTTTTAAACCTGTTAACTCGTGGTTCTTTCTATTGGTTTGTATTTATTGCTCTTTCTACTCACTTTTAAACCTATTAAACCTGTTAATCCATGGTTGTTTCTGTTTCTGTGTGTTTATTGCTGTTCCTACTCACTTTTAAACCTGTTAACCCGTGGTTTTTTCTGTTGGTTTGTATATATAGATCTTTTTACTCACTTTTAAACCTGTTAATCCATGGTTCTTTCTGTTGGTTTGTATATATAGATCTTTTTACTCACTTTTAAACCTGTTATTCAATGATTCTTTCTGTTTGTGTTTATTTCTCTTTCTTCTCACTTTTAAACCAGTTGAACCTTTTAAGGTTTTTACTGCCGTTCTCCATTTTCATTTATTAGTGAAATTCTTTAGAAATTGAAGCAGATTGTACCGGTTGACTTGAGAATTTTCCCATAAACTCTGGTTTAAATTGAAGCAGATTGTACCAGTTGACTTGAGAATTTTCCCATAAACTCTGGTTTCGTACTTTACTATAGTGAGAATGTAGAAATTGAAGCAGATTGTACCAGTTGACTTGAGAATTTCCCCATAAACTCTGGTTTAAATTGAAGCAGATTGTACCAGTTGACTTGAGAATTTTCCCATAAACTCTGGTTTCGTACTTTACTATAGTGAGAATGTATGAATGTATATCTGTTCGAGCTTACCAAAAGGTCACAAACATGCCCTTCACTACAGTAACTTTTATTTTATAAACACCGTTTTACATCCCTGGTCTTCTTTCTATTCCTAACCAACAGCATACCAGAAAAGCGAGCACTGAATTTTGTACAACTCGTTACAAGTAAACTGTTTACACCGTCTTCATTATATTAGAGTCACATGTTCCTTTTGGTTTAATAATTACCACAGTTTCTACGTCGATAGCCGGAGACAAATATGGGGTGTACTGCTTGTCCTTAGACACTTGTGGGTAAACGACGTGTGAGGTTGTTTCTACACAAAGAGCAAAAGACAAATGTTGGGGGAAGGAATTATTCCCTGTGCCACAAGTGGAATATTTTCTTGTTTGCTGAATTTCTCGAACGTTTTCTGCGATAGCTGACACGAGAGTAGAGGTAAGATAGCCGACCGAAGTCATGTGGTACCAGTCACCAGACCGTCGAGACGTTCCTTTATATTTTAAAATCTGAAATATCTAGTTAGAATTAGAAAAGCAAATAAAGGGATGGAAAGAAATATATTGGAATAATAACTGTTTTTGTCGTTTTCTAGTCTAGACAAATTCAGTCGTGGAATAAAAATATCTCTCCGGGGCGAAATGTCTTTATTATACTTTATAATTGTAATAATCAAAATCGATTAAAATTCCACAGTTTTATGATTTAATTAAAAGGTAAATAACAGAGAGGTTCGTGAAATTGTTTCCATGTTAAACCAACAGCTAGAGATAAATCAAATTAGAACTCGGAATGTCAGTCTTATCGAGTCGACAGTCCGCGGTCGTTTGAAGCTAGGAAACTGTGACTAGAAAATTGCACTATACGCTCACTGGGCGTGTTTTTTTTTATCTAAATCCTTACCAAGTGTTATAGTGTAGCCGAATATTTGGTTTCTCCTATATTGGTCTGATATATTTAAATAGGATAATATTTAAACTGCGAAGTGCTTTGATGGTTCTTTGAAAAAATAATTTAATTGAAATACAAATAACTGAAGTACTAGACGGATCGTTTAATTTGCAGCCTAAAGTGAGTGGTTTACGTAGCAACATCTTAGGTTTACAGGACGTTTGAGGATTTTCGTGAACTACAACTGACAGTTCAAAGTAAACGAAATGTTTGTTGAAAGCTACTCAATGTTTACCTGAGTTATCTACTGTCACTAATGTTGAATTAATAGACTAGTTAACATCACCCACTGCCAAATCTTCGGCTACGCTTTACCAACGAATAGTTAGATTGACCGTTACATTATAGCTGCCCTTGGTTTAAAGAAGGAACATGTTCTGTGACGGGATTCGATCTCACAATCTGCAGAGTTTCCTAACCACGTGACCACTTTAAGATTTGATAAATGAGATACGTTTTTGGCTTAATATAGCGTTACATAAAACAACAGAAGGCCTATGAAAACACAAAACACTAAGCCTAATACTGACGCAACGCTCCTCTCTGAATATAATGTTATTGTTGTTACTATTTAGTTCAGCCTTAAAACAAAACGTTCACTAAACCTAAAGCTTGAAACAGTTTATTTAGCTACTTCACATTAACTGTTGTCAATTAGAGTTTCTTCGAACTCAACCACCAGTGATCTAATAACTGTTTCCATGGAGAAATGTTAAAAGATCTGACGAACCAATAACAAACAAAATCAGTTAAAAATAGAAGTTTCTTACACCCTTTGCTCCTGGACTAACCTCTAACACGGAGTCATTCAGCTCTGCTACAAAATACAACGCCGAAGAAAAGCTTTTTAAACCTTCATAAAAGGTCCTTTTGTGACTTGTATTAGCACCCGTATAACGTTATATGACTTATAATGGGCCCAGCATGGCCAAGCGCGTAAGGCGTGCGACTCGTAATCCGAGGGTCGCGGGTTCGAGCCCGCGTCGCGCTAAACATGCTCGCCCTCCCAGCCGTGGGGGCGTATAATGTGACGGTCATTCCCACTATTCGTTGGTAAAAGAGTAGCCCAAGAGTTGGCGGTGGGTGGTGATGACTAGCTGCCTTCCCTCTAGTCTTACACTACTAAATTAGGGACGGCTAGCACAGATAGCCCTCGAGTAGCTTTGTGCGAAATTCCAAAACAAAAACAAGACTAATACTAACAACCAATCTAACTTCGTGTGATTTATACTAACCATCAACATAACTTTCTGTGACTTGTATAACCATGCGTGACTTATACTAATAACCAATCCAGGAATTTAAAAAAATCATTGTTCGTTAGTGTAAGGTTAAAACAATCATGTGTACTATAGTAACGGTTTACTGTCTGTGTTACCATTACACATAAAACAATCATGTGTACTGTAGTAACGGTTTACTGTCTGTGTTACCATTACACATAAAACAATCATGTGTACTGTAGTAACGGTGTACTGTTTGTGTTATCATTACACATAAAACGGTGATGTGCACTGTAGTAGTCATGAAAGAAACAGTGAGTATGGGATATACCGTGGAAAAGGACAAGAAACAACATCATATCTTGAAACACATTTTAGTTACGGATTACTTAACATCGGGTCGTTGTTAACACGCTTACTGTACCACTTAGTTACGGATTACTTAACATCGGGTCGTTGTTAACACGTTTTCTCTACCAGTTAGTTACGGATTACTTAACATCGGGTCGTTGTTAACACGCTTACTGTACCACTTAGTTACGGATTACTTAACAACGGGTCGTTGTTAACACGTTTTCTACCACTTAGTTAAGGATTACTTAACATCGAGTCGTTGTTAACACGTTTTCTGTACCACTTAGTTAAGGATTACTTAACATCGGGTCGTTGTTAACACGTTTTCTACCACTTAGTTAAGGATTACTTAACATCGGGTCGTTGTTAACACGCTTTCTGTATCACTTAGTTACGGATTACTTAACATCGGGTCGTTGTTAACACGCTTACTGTACCACTTAGTTACGGATTACTTAACAACGGGTCGTTGTTAACACGTTTTCTCTACCACTTAGTTAAGGATTACTTAACATCGAGTCGTTGTTAACACGTTTTCTGTACCACTTAGTTAAGGATTACTTAACATCGGGTCGTTGTTAACACGTTTTCTCTACCACTTAGTTAAGGATTACTTAACATCGGGTCGTTGTTAACACGCTTACTGTACCACTTAGTTACGGATTACTTAACATCGGGTCGTTGTTAACACGTTTTCTCTACCACTTAGTTAAGGATTACTTAACATCGGGTCGTTGTTAACACGTTTTCTCTACCACTTAGTTAAGGATTACTTAACATCGAGTCGTTGTTAACACGTTTTCTGTACCACTTAGTTAAGGATTACTTAACATCGGGTCGTTGTTAACACGTTTTCTCTACCACTTAGTTAAGGATTACTTAACATCGGGTCGTTGTTAACACGCTTACTGTACCACTTAGTTACGGATTACTTAACATCGAGTCGTTGTTAACACGCTTACTGTACCACTTAGTTACGGATTACTTAACAACGGGTCGTTGTTAACACGTTTTCTCTACCACTTAGTTAAGGATTACTTAACATCGAGTCGTTGTTAACACGTTTTCTGTACCACTTAGTTAAGGATTACTTAACATCGGGTCGTTGTTAACACGTTTTCTCTACCACTTAGTTAAGGATTACTTAACATCGGGTCGTTGTTAACACGCTTACTGTACCACTTAGTTACGGATTACTTAACATCGGGTCGTTGTTAACACGTTTTCTCTACCACTTAGTTAAGGATTACTTAACATCGGGTCGTTGTTAACACGTTTTCTCTACCACTTAGTTAAGGATTACTTAACATCGAGTCGTTGTTAACACGTTTTCTGTACCACTTAGTTAAGGATTACTTAACATCGGGTCGTTGTTAACACGTTTTCTCTACCACTTAGTTAAGGATTACTTAACATCGGGTCGTTGTTAACACGCTTACTGTACCACTTAGTTACGGATTACTTAACATCGAGTCGTTGTTAACACGCTTACTGTACCACTTAGTTAAGGATTACTTGACCTCAAGGTCGTACATAAGAATTGGTACAGTAATTCGGTTAACGTTATACAATACCCACTTAGACCGACCTGCTCTACGTAGTGAGTCTAGCGTGCGAAGGTTACACACAGGTGTCACCTGTCGGGTGCTCAGTTTTACAGATGCATCGAAGGTCATCTCCCACGTATTAATATTATACCATATCGAAGAAGAGATCTAAGAAACAGTGGTAGATGTTTACGAAAGCCTTCTCGTGTTTCAACATCAGAACCGACTTATCACATTCAGTTAACTGTATCTCACTCGTCATTATAGAATGAACTGGTACTCCTCGCCGTCTTTCTTTATCAACTGCTCCCCTTTGAAGCTCAACGAACGGAGAGCGAGACTCATCCGGAACACAGCCATGCTCTCAAATAATCCGCCAACGCGTGATGTGCGAGTTCTAAGATATAATGAACGTGAGTTCACAGCGGTGAGAATACAGCACGTGGTAAGCTCGTTTCCTTTTATATTTACCATTGTTCCTACTCTAGGCCGCCGTGTTTGATTACATTTGTCTAACTGTGAAACGTACAGACAACTTTCCGATACAGAAAGTTACAGTTTTCCAGCTTGTAACACGGCAACCACTTCGAAACGGTTAGTAAATACGTTAAAAACTAGTAACATATAACGTGAGAAGTTAGACGATGAAATACACTCACCAACGTTTGCTGCTCGATTTTATTTTAAACTACAAATAAATATTTTGTTTGATGGTTTATTGTACGGAACAAAGCTACACAATTAGTCACGTGTGCTCTGTCCACCAATCCTTAGAGTTATAACTTAGTTGACTTACAGTTGAACTACCGGAGAATGGAAGTAAGGTAACACTCACTCTATAGGACGTTAGTGAAACAAATAAATTAACTCCTTGGACTCTTAAGAAATGTCGACTACACATAGCCGTTCTTAATTTTCAACTGTTAGACTACAGACAAAACAAGATGGTAAACGACACTCACCGCTAACTGTTAGGCTGACAACACAAGATGATAAACGTCACTCACCGCTAACTGTTAGGCTGACAACACAAGATGATAAACGTCACTCACCGCTAACTGTCAGGCTAACAACACAAGATGGTAAACTCTCACCGCTAACTGTTAGACTGCCATTGTTTTGCTGAATAAAGGGGTTTAGCAGCTGCACGTATAGTGCGAAGCGAGTTCTAGCCACAACGGGATTAGAACCGTGAATTCTGGGATTCACGTTCTGGTCACTAATTAAGCCTAGCCACATTTCACCAGTACGAGGTGTATTCAGACTATATTCGTATTTAAGTCTTTCAAATACAACCGAAAAATTTATTGTCTGATATTATAGTACTTTCTTAGTAAATATTTACTCATTCTCTGACTGTACATTGTTTGTTTGTAAATATTTATTTATCCTCTGGTTGACTGACTGTGGTACCTAGTTTGTTTGTAAATAGTTACTTATTCTCTGATTGTATGGGAGTTTGTCTGTAAATATTTACTTATTCTCCGATTGTATAGTACCTAGTTTGTTTGTAAATATACAGTTATTCTCTCATTGTATGGTACGTGGTTTGTTTGTAAATATTTACTTATTCTCTGATGGTATAGTGCGTGGTTTGTTTGTAAATATTTACTTATTCTCTGATGGTATAGTACGTGGTTTGTTTGTAAATATTTACTTATTCTCTGATGGTATAGTACGTGGTTTGTTTGTAAATATTAACTTATTCTCTGATTGTACAGTACACAGTTTGTTTGTAAATATTTACTTATTCTCTGAGTTTACAGTACTTTGTTTGTAAATATTTATTTATTCTCTGATTGTGTGGTACCTAGATTGTTTGCAAATTGTTTCTTATT
Source organism: Tachypleus tridentatus (assembly GCF_004210375.1). Classification (NCBI taxonomy): domain Eukaryota; kingdom Metazoa; phylum Arthropoda; class Merostomata; order Xiphosura; family Limulidae; genus Tachypleus; species Tachypleus tridentatus. The sequence goes on from NC_134837.1 coordinate 268,010,555, forward strand.
TTCTGATTATATAGTACTTAGTTTGCTTGTAAATATATACTAATTCTCTGATGGTATTGTAAGTGGTTTGTTTGCAAATAGTTACTTATTCTCTGATTGTAAAGTACTTTGTTTGTTTGTAAATATTTACTTATTCTCTGATTGTACAGTACATAGTTCGTTTGTAAATATTTACATATTCTCTGATTGTATAGTATTTTGTTTGTAAATATTTACTTATTCTCTGATTGTGTGGTAGATAGTTTGTTGGCAAATTTTTACTTATTCTCTTCTTGTATAGTACTTAGTTTGTTTGTAAATATTAACTTATTCTCTGATTATAGAGTTTTTAGTTTGTTTGTAAATATTTACTTATTATCCAATTGTATAGTACCTAGTTCGTTTGTAAATATTTACATATTCTCTGATTGTACAGTATTTTGTTTGTAAATATTTACTTATTTTCTGATTGTATGGTACTTTGTTTGTAAATATTTACTTGTTCTTTGATTGTAGAGTACTCAGTTTGTTTGTAAATATGTACTTATTCTCTGATTGTATGGGAGTTTGTCTTTAAATATTTATTTATTCTCTGATTGTACAGTACATAGTTTCTTTGTAAATATTTACTTATTCTCTGAGTTTACAGTACTTTGTTTGTAAATATTTACTTATTCTCTGATTGTGTGGTACCTAGTTTGTTTGTAAATATACTGTTATTCTCTGATTGTATGGTACTTTCTTTTTAAATATTTACTTGTCCTCTGAATGTATAGTACTTAGTTTTTTGTAAATATTTACTTATTCTTTGATGGTATAGTACGTGGTTTATTTGTACATATTAACTTATTCTCTGATTGTACAGTACATAGTTTGTTTGTAAATATTTATTATTCTTTAAGTTTACAGTACTTTGTTTGTAAATATTTACTTATTCTCTGATTGTGTGGTACCTAGTTTGTTTGTAAATATTTACTAATTCTCTGATTGTACAGTACTTAGTTTGTTTATATATATTTACATATTCTCTGATTGTATAATACTTAGTTTGTTTTTAAATATTTACTTATTCTCTGATTGTATAGTACTTTGTTTGTAAATATGTACTTATTCTCTGATTGTATAGTACTTAGTTTGCTTGTAAATATTTACTTATTCTCTGATTATAGAGTTTTTAGTTTGTTTGTAAATATTTACTTATTCTCTGATTATAGAGTTTTTAGTTTGTTTGAAAATATTTACTTATTGTCTGATTGTGTGGTACCTAGTTTGTTTGTAAATATTTACTTATTTTCTGCTTGTATAGTACTTTGTTTGTAAATATTTACTTATCCTCTGATTGTAAGGTACTTTGTTTGTAAATATTTACTTATTCTCTGATTGTATAGTACTTAGTTTGTTTGTAAAGATTTACTAATTCTCTGATTATATAGTTTTTAGTTTGTTTTTAAATATTTATTTATTCCCTGATTGTGTCGTACTTTGTTTGTAAATATTTACTTATTCTCTGATGGTATTGTACTTGGTTTGTTTGTAAATAGTTACTTATTCTCTGATTGTACAGTACTTAGTTCCTTTGTAAATATTTACTAATTCTCTGATTGTGTGGTACCTAGATTGTTTGCAAATTTTTTCTTATTCTCTGATTGTATAGTACTTAGTTTGTTTCTAAATATTTACTAATTCTCTGATTATATAGTTTTTAGTTTGTTTCTAAATATTTATTTATTCTCTGATTGGGTCGTACCTAGTTTGCTTGTAAATATTTATTTATTCTCTGATGGTATTGTACGTGGTTTGTTTGCAAATAGCTACTTATTCTCTGATTGTAAAGTACTTTGTTTGTTTGTAAATATTTACTTATTCTCTGATTGTACAGTACTTAGTTCGTTTATAAATATTTACATATTCTCTGATTCACTAATACTTCATTACTTTGTAAATATTTACTTATTCTCTGATTGTATAGTACTTTGTTTGTAAATATTTACTTATTCTCTGATTATAGAGTTTTTAGTTTGTTTGAAAATATTTACTTATTCTCTGATTGTGTGGTACCTAGTTTGTTTGTAAATATTTACTTATTCTCTGATTGTGTGGTACATTGTTTGTTCACAAATTTTTACTTATTCTCTGATTGTGTGGTACATTGTTTGTTCACAAATTTTTACTTATTCTCTTCTTGTATAGTACTTAGTTTGATTGTAAATATTTATTTATCTGTGGTTGTGTGGTACCTGGTTTGCTTATAAATATTCCCTTAATCTTTGATTGTATAGTAATTTCTTTTTAAATATTTACTTATTCTCTGATTGTATAGTACTTACTTTGTAAATATTAACTTATTTCCTGATGGTATGGTACCTAGTTTGATTGTAAATATTTATTTATCTGTGGTTGTGTGGTACCTGGTTTGCTTATAAATATTCCCTTAATCTTTGATTGTATAGTAATTTCTTTTTAAATATTTACTTATTCTCTGATTGTATAGTACTTACTTTGTAAATATTAACTTATTTCCTGATGGTATGGTACCTAGTTTGCAAATATTAATGTATTCTCTGATTGTGTGGTACCTAGTTTGTTTGTAAATATTTACTTATTCTCTCATTTTGTGATACCTAGCTGCTTTCTAAATATTTACTGATTCTTTGACTGTTCAGTACTTTGTTTGTAAATATTTATTTAGTCTCTGGTTGTGTGGAAACTAGTTTGTTTGTAAATATTTACTTTTTCACTGATTGTATGGTACTTTCTTTGTAAATATTTACTTATTCCTTGATTGTATGATACTTTGTTTGTAAATATTTACTTGTTCTCTGATTGTAGAGTACTCAGTTTGTCTGTAAATATTTACTTATTCTCCGATTGTATAGTACCTAGTTTGTTTGTGAATATACAGTTATTCTCTGATTGTATGGTACTTTTTTGTAAATATTTACTTGTCCTCTGAGTGTATAGTACTTAGTTTCTTTGTAAATATTTACTTATTCTCTGATTGTACAGTACATAGTATGTTTGTAAATATTTACTTATTCTCTGAGTTTACAGTACTTTTTAAATATTTACTTATACTCTGATTGTGTGGTACATAGTTTGTTTGCAAATTTTTACTTATTCTTTTCTTGTATAGTACTTAGTTTGTTTGCAAATATTTACTTATTCTCTGATTATTGTGTTTTTAGTTTGTTTGTAAATATTTACTTATTTTCTGATTGTATGGTACTTTGTTTGTAAATATTTACTTATCCTTTGATTGTAAGGTACATTGTTTGTAAATATTTATTTATTCTCCTATTGTATAGTACCTAGTTTGTTTGTAAATATTTACTTATTCTCTGATTGTATAGTACTTTGTTTGTAAATATTTATTTATTCTCCTATTGTATAGTACCTAGTTTGTTTGTAAATATTTACTTATTCTCTGATTGTATAGTACTTTGTTTGTAAATATTTACTTATTCTATGATGGTATTGTACGTGGTTATTTTGTAAATAGTTACTTATTCTCTGATTGTACAGTACTTAGTTCGTTTGTAAATATTTACTAATTCTCTGATTGTATAGTATTTTGTTTGTAAATATTTACTTATTCTCTGATTGTGTGGTACCTAGTTTGTTTGTAAATATTTACTTATTCTCTGATTGTGTGGTACCTAGTTTGTTTGTAAATATTTACTTATTCTCTCATTTTGTGATACCTAGCTGCTTTCTAAATATTTACTGATTCTTTGACTGTTCAGTACTTTGTTTGTAAATATTTATTTAGTCTCTGGTTGTGTGGAAACTAGTTTGTTTGTAAATATTTACTTTTTCACTGATTGTGTGGTACTTTCTTTGTAAATATTTACTTATTCCTTGATTGTATGATACTTTGTTTGTAAATATTTACTTGTTCTCTGATTGTAGGGTACTCAGTTTGTCTGTAAATATTTACTTATTCTTCGATTGTATAGTACCTAGTTTGTTTGTAAATATACAGTTATTCTCTGATTGTATGGTACTTTTTTGTAAATATTTACTTGTCCTCTGAGTGTATAGTACTTAGTTTCTTTGTAAATATTTACTTATTCTCTGATTGTACAGTACATAGTATGTTTGTAAATATTTACTTATTCTCTGAGTTTACAGTACTTTTTAAATATTTACTTATACTCTGATTGTGTGGTACATAGTTTGTTTGCAAATTTTTACTTATTATTTTCTTGTATAGTACTTAGTTTATTTGTAAATATTTACTTATTCTCTGATTATTGTGTTTTTAGTTTGTTTGTAAATATTTACTTATTGTCTAATTGTTTGGTACCTAGTTTGTTTGTAAATATTTACTTATTTTCTGATTGTATGGTACTTTGTTTGTAAATATTTACTGATCCTTTGATTGTAAGATACATTGTTTGTAAATATTTATTTATTCTCCTATTGTATAGTACCTAGTTTGTTTGTAAATATTTACTTATTCTCTGATTGTATAGTACTTTGTTTGTAAATATTTATTTATTCTCCTATTGTATAGTACCTAGTTTGTTTGTAAATATTTACTTATTCTCTGATTGTATAGTACTTTGTTTGTAAATATTTACTTATTCTATGATGGTATTGTACGTGGTTATTTTGTAAATAGTTACTTATTCTCTGATTGTACAGTACTTAGTTCGTTTGTAAATATTTACTAATTCTCTGATTGTATAGTATTTTGTTTGTAAATATTTACTAATTCTCTGATTGTGTGGTACCTAGTTTGTTTGTAAATATTTACTTATTCTCTGATTGTGTGGTACCTAGTTTGTTTGTAAATATTTACTTATTCTCTCATTTTGTGATACCTAGCTGCTTTCTAAATATTTACTTATTCTCTGATTGTTCAGTACTTTCTTTGTAAATATTTATTTAGTTTCTGTTTGGTGGAAACTATTTTGACTCTAAATATTTACTTATTCTCTGATTGTATGGTACTTTGTTTGTAAATATTTACTTATTCTCTGATTGTATGGGAGTTTGTAAATATTTACTTATTCTCTGATTGTATGGGAGTTTGTCTGTAAATATTTACTTATTCTTCGATTGTATAGTACCTAGTTTGTTTGTAAATATACAGTTATTCTCTGATTGTATGGTACTTTCTTTGTAAATATTTACTTGTCCTCTGAATGTATAGTATTTAGTTTGTTTGTAAATATTTACTTATTCTCTGATGGTATAGTACGTCGTTTGTTTTTAAATATTTACTTATTCTCTGAGTTTACAGTACTTTGTTTGTAAATATTTACTTATTCTCTGATTGTGTGGTACCTAGTTTGTTTGCAAATTTTTTGTTATTCTCTGTTTGTATAGTACCTAGTTTGTTTGTAAATATTTACTAATTCTCTGATTATGTAGTTTTTAGTTTGTTTCTAAATATTTATTTATTCTCTGATTGTGTCGTACTTAGTTTGCTTGTAAATATTTACTTATTCTCGGATGGTATTGTACGTGGTTTGTTTGCAAATAGTTACTTATTCTCTGATTGTAAAGTACTTTGTTTGTTTGTAAATATTTACATATTCTCTGATTGTACAGTACTTTGTGTGTAAATATTTACTTATTCTCTGATTGTATAGTACCTAGTTTGTTTGTAAATAATTATTTATCTTCTGTTTGTATGGTACTTAATTTGTTTGTAAATATCTACTTATTCATTGATTGTATGGGAGTTTGTTTGTAAATATTTACTTATACTCTGATTGTATGGTACTTCGTTTGTAAATATTTTATTATTCTCTGATTGTACAGTACTTAGTTGCTTTTAAATATTTACTTATCCTCTGATTGTATAGTACTTAATTTGCTTGTAAATGTTTACCCGATTGTGTGGTAATTTTTTTTTAAATATTTATTTATTTTCTGATTGTGTGGTACCTAGTTTATTTGTAATATATACTTATTCTCTGATTGTACAGTACTTTGTTTGTAAATATTTACTTATTCTCTGATTGTATAGTTTTTAGTTTGTTTTTTAATATTTTTATAACTTTTTTTGAATCGCCTGTCTTCAAAAAGTTTATTTTTTTAATTCATTTGTACAGATTCTCAGGTTCATTAAACTGTGGATTATAAATTTGTTCTTCTAATTAAGAAATTTATAGATGGCAGCACTGACCTTTATGAAAGTATAAGAATAATGCACAGCGAAAGAAACTATACTTTTTATCAAAATTATCGTGACTCATTAGCAGTCATAAGCTTAAAATTTGTTTTACAAATTAGGTTAAACGAAATTGTTTTCTTATTGCTCTACATTCATCCATTACGGATTGAGTAATGACATAAAAAAGATCCAAATTGCTGTTTTTGAACCTCTAATTGTGAATCCAAAATGAACAAATTAAACGAAATCCAGTGGGAAAAACAAATATCCTTACGTGATATTTATCATTAGTTTAAATAAATACTTTTGTTCTTGTCACCTTCTCAAGAAATTCAGTTCACAGTCATAAATATCAATCAGCCAAGAATATAAGTACGGGGAGGAGGAAGAGGTCACAGAGAACCTGACCCTCCAGGGTATGAACTTTTATTACCCAAACACCGACGACATTCATTCATTCGAACTTTCTCAAGTATCTCCCGGTGAGTCAACGTTAACTTTACGGTAGATAGTCAGTCCACTGTGTACCTTTGCTCTTAAGACAACATACTGTTGGAACTTGGAACAACGAGATGCTAAGCCTTTCGTTCAATACAGTAAGTTTTGAGTGATGAACACCAAAAGCTCATTCACCTTCCAAGTTACTGATCGAGGACAGAACTGGATCGAACTGACCAAACACCCAAGGGTATAGAACACAGTTTTGCGACAACGGGGCGCGAGCCATTGACCCTCTAATTTACAATCGGGCACGCTAACCATCAGGCCATGCCCAGTATTGTTCAAAACTAAAGTAAAAGTTACTGTCAGTGACGCAACGTTTTTTGAATAGAAACAAAGAATGCCTGATTAACTCAGTGATGGGACAGGCAGTTCTGTCTCATACTGTGAACAATATACTAGAATAGAAAGATCCCAAACCTCATCCACCTCCGCCTAACCGGGAAGGAGGAACGAAGGGGCACGTGCCACTACACCTTTAATGTTTTAACAAATTATATCTCTCTTCGCTCTACGTTTCTTCCTTATCCTTGTACCTCGCTACCCATTTATAAACAAAGACGCTTACGAAAGCTGACTGCTCGTGTAGGTGACGTTTAAAATGGTAACTCTCTAAGTAATCTGATACATCGTTGTAACAATTAGATTAATTCAGTGTCAATAATTTTTACGTAGAATTTCTGCTTTAAAACCACCAAAGGAATTCGTACGAAATGCGTTAGTCCTAATGACTGCTATATTACAAATTAATTAAAAAATGACGAACAGTTAATACGTGGAAAAATAAATAAACATAAAGACGAAACGCACCAATTTCTGTTTTTTCATTGGCTAGTTTATTTTATCTGCATTATCCGTTTACATTTATCTTTCTCCATGCTTAAACTCTTATTCAAAAAAACGTTACGATGAGCACAAGGCTTAACAAATACACAAACCACACCTAGAATTATTACGTCGATACTAGCGTGGGCCACGAGTCCTTCGATGGTTGGTGAATTGATGTCTGCGTGCTATCCTAGATACGTCCAAGTGTGCGCGTGTGCCCTGTATTAACATAATAGTAAGGTTGCCATGACAACCACTATCTGAAACTAACGTGCACATAAGCTAAAGACGTTTTGGACTCCGTGGAGAAACGACTCGGAAGCGACACCGACAAGTCTGTCGACCGCCTCATCCGATAACAGAAGCTCCTTTCCACCAGTTTACAGAAGACGTGTATATTCCCTTCTCTGAATGTCGTTGCAGTTAACTAAGCCTTTCATACCAAATGCACGTTAGCCGAGTTCACGCTGTAAGACAAAGAAGAGTCTATGCTGCCTTTGTTCAGGTTTCATCGATTTTATTTGTATTGTCATCTCTTGGCTTCCCCACATCGAATGTAGACAGTCTGGTGATATACCAGGAGAAAATGACTGCTACTTTTGTGGAAATGACAACTAATACTTAATACGACTGTGGAGAGAGAAGGGTATTGTGTGAATCATACCTAATATTTAATACAACTGTAGAGAGAGAAGGGTATTGTGGGAATGACAACTAATACTTAATACGACTGTAGAGAGAGAAGGGTATTGTGGGAATGACAACTAATACGTAATACAACTGTAGAGAGAGAAGGGTATTGTGGGAATGACAACTAATACTTAATACAACTGTAGAGAGAGAAGGGTATTGTGGGAATGACAACTAATACTTAATACAACTGTAGAGAGAGAAGGGTATTGTGGGAATGACAACTAATACTTAATACAACTATATATAGAGAGAAGGGGATTGTGGGAATAACACCTAATGCTTAATACAACTGTAGAGAGAGAAGGGTATTGTGGGAATGACAACTAATACTTAATACGACTGTAGAGAGAAAAGGGGATTGTGGGAATGACAACTAATACTTAGTACAACTATATAGAGAGAGAAGGGTATTGTGGGAATGACAACTAATACTTAATACGACTGTAGAGAGAGAAGGGGATTGTGGGAATGACAACTAATACTTAATATAACTGTAGAGAGAGAAAGGTATTGTGGGAATGACAACTAATACTTAATACAACTATATATAGAGAGAAGGGGATTGTGGGAATGACAACTAATACTTAATACAACTATATATAGAGAGAAGGGTATTGTGGGAATGACAACTAATACTTAGTACAACTATATATAGAGAGAAGGGTATTGTGGGAATGACAACTAATACTTAATACGACTGTAGAGAGAGAAGGGGATTGTGGGAATGGCAACTAATACTTAATACGACTGTAGAGAGAGAAGGGTTTGTGGGAATGACAACTAATACTTAATACGACTGTAGAGAGAGAAGGGTATTGTGGGAATGACAACTAATACTTAATACAACTATATATAGAGAGAAGGGGATTGTGGGAATGACAACTATATATTTAATACAACTAATACTAATTTAGAGAGAGAAGGGATTGTGGGATTGTGGGAATGACAACTAATACTTAATACGACTGTAGAGAGAGAAGGGGATTGTGGGAATGACAACTAATACTTAATACGACTGTAGAGAGAGAAGGTATTGTGGGAATGACAACTAATACTTAATACAACTGTAGAGAGAGAAGGGTATTGTGGGAATGACAACTAATACTTAATACAACTGTAGAGAGAGAAGGGTATTATGGGAATGACAACTAATACTTAATACGACTGTAGAGAGAGAATTGGATTGTGGGAATGATAACTAATACTTAACACGACTATAGAGAGAGAAATGACAATCTTTGTCGTGTACGATTCTAAAGAGATGGTTATGTAAAGATAACCTTTGTCTAAGTTCATCAACTTAATTCATGACAGACCCAACACAAAGATTGGAACAAAAGCTTCAATAGGTTTAATAGGTGAGTGCGAATTATCTGGTGATAATAGGTTAATTATAAAAAAGCCTTGAAAGCCTTTTTTACTGTAATTATCTGCTATCTAAAATGAATATTTTATACAATTTTAACACAGTTTTAACAAGGCTGTTCATAGAGTCGTTTGAATGTTTATCTTTGTTCTTGTCGCCCTTAGATTTTCGCATATGTAATATTACGTTCGATCTCTTATTCTGTAATATCTTACCCTCAGTTTGTTTCTTTAGGTTTTTCTGTTTAATTGCGCACCAGAAGCAGTAGTACAGCACGAACGTAACTGTCCAGTGAATATGTTTAATAATATATCATCAACATTTTATTTTTGACCTACGTTTCTTAAAACCTCATAAAGCACACAATCGTGTGTTATTTGAACCAGTAAATTAACATATATTAAACAATTAGAACAATTTACTCGTACATGTTAAAGTCTAACTGACCAATTAGACTTCTTCTTGTACAATATTTGTACAATAGTTCTAGAGGTTTGCTGTTTGTTTGTTTGTTCCTCTTCTGTTTTTTTTTTTTTCTCATTTCTTTTTCGTCTTAGAAAGGTTGTAGCTTCTAGCTCACGCTGTGTGATGGCGGAGGCTTAAAACAATATTGATTTAAAGGCCCACTAGGGTTAACAAGTATTAGGCTTACTGCAACCTACCACAACATCATTTGCGCATGCGTCCTTATAACATGCGACAGCCATTCTACAGTCGTATATCAAAAACAAGGTCAATTATTATTAGATAGTTTAATCTTTCAAATAATTCTAAAAAATATGAACAATAAACAATGAATTGAAGTAGTTTTGAACCTAGTAAACAATCAGTTAGTAGCCTGTGTTTGTAATGAAATGCTTCTGAACCTAGTGAACAATAGATTAGTAGCTTGTATTCGTAAAGAAGTAAAGTAGTTCTGCGCTTACTAAACACTCAGTTAGTAGCCTATATTTGTAATGAAGTAAAGTACTTCTAAACGAAGTAAGAAATCAGTTAGTAGCCTGAATTTGTAATGAAGTAAAGTAGTTCTGAATCAAGTAAACAATCAGTTACTATTCTGTATTTGTAATGAAGTAAAGTAGTTCTGAATCAAGTAAACAATCAGTTACTATTCTGTATTTGTAATGAAGTAAAGTAGTTCTGAATCAAGTAAACAATCAGTTACCATTCTGTATTTGTAATGAAGTAAAGTAGTTCTGAATCAAGTAAACAATCAGTTACCATTCTGTATTTGTAATGAAGTAAAGTAGTTCTGAATCAAGTAAACAATCAGTTACTATTCTGTATTTGTAATGAAGTAAAGTAGTTCTGAATCAAGTAAACAATCAGTTACTATTCTGTATTTGTAATGAAGTAAAGTAGTTCTGAATCAAGTAAACAATCAGTTACTATTCTGTATTTGTAATGAAGTAAAGTAGTTCTGAATCAAGTAAACAATCAGTTACTATTCTGTATTTGTAATGAAGTAAAGTAGTTCTGAATCAAGTAAACAATCAGTTACCATTCTGTATTTGTAATGAAGTAAAGTAGTTCTGAATCAAGTAAACAATCAGTTACTATTCTGTATTTGTAATGAAGTAAAGTAGTTCTGAATCAAGTAAACAATCAGTTACTATTCTGTATTTGTAATGAAGTAAAGTAGTTCTGAATCAAGTAAACAATCAGTTACTATTCTGTATTTGTAATGAAGTAAAGTAGTTCTGAATCAAGTAAACAATCAGTTACTATTCTGTATTTGTAATGAAGTAAAGTAGTTCTGAATCAAGTAAACAATCAGTTACTATTCTGTATTTGTAATGAAGTAAAGTAGTTCTAAACTCAGTACATAATCAGTTACTCCCCTGTATTTTGAATGAAGTAAAGCTGTTCTGAACTAGTAAGCAGTTAGTTAGTAGCCTGTATTTGTAGTAAAGCAAAGTAGTTCTAAACCCAGTAAACAATCAGTTAGTGGTCTGTATTTGTTTCCATAATTATTCGATTTTCTTATTTTCTGTTTATCAGAGGATATTTTTATGCAAAGAACAAATACGTGATAAAAATGGATCAGTATCTATTATATATATATAAAATTTGTTTAGTAGTCGAACATATGAGTTCCAAATGTGTTTTCTGTATTTAAATGAGCTTAAACGAATTTTGCCTATAAAGTGAGTCCGTGTTTTTCGTTAGTTTTTTACCAAGAAAATATTTTTCATGTTATTTCATATATTAAGTGGCTACAGATAAATTATTGTAGTTTCGTATAATTTTGTTTCCGTCGTGTTGATGTTTCTCTGTTCTTAAATTCCTTCCTTTTTTCAGGAGCGGCATAACGGCTCAGAAAAAGCCTCCGAGTGTTTCCAAGTATAAACTAAACGTATAGCTTTATCTGTTGATTAGAGATCTAATTACAGCTGCTTATCTTGAAAATTCTGTCATGTTTTTAAATGGTCTTTGGATAAGCTAATTCTTTTTTCTTATATATAGATAATTCATTTGGTAGGTATCGTGTTTTGAGTATATGTCAAATACCTACCAAAATGGTGTATATAGACACCTACCACAATGGTATATTTAGATTGAACATTTTAGGAAGTAAAACACCTGGATAAGTCATTTTTACATTTTATTAAATTCTGTAAATTTACCTTGGATAACAGATTCTGAGAAACTTATGCACCCTGTGGTGCGGTGTTAACCAGAAAATGTTCAGTATCAACAGTCGTTGAAAGGATTGTTCACAGTCAAGTGTGACTACCTCGAACATTAATGACTGCTGCACAAGGTATGCGCATGTGCATGATAAGATTAGCCAATCGGTTTTGCGGAATCTGTTACCATTCCAGGTCTTGACCAGCTTGTAACCTTGTGTGTAGTTGCTCCTAGATGTGTGTTGATATCAGGAGACCTAGCTGTCCACTCCATTTTAGGAATTTCTTCAGCTTTCAGGAAGGTAGTCACTGCCCTTGCACGATGTGGACATGCATTGCTATCCATAAAGAGGGAGTCTGACCATGTTGTACCCGCACAATGACGGACAATAGGGGAGAGGATCATATTCAGATGATTACAAGGTTGGTACGGTCTACATTGGAGATACCTTCCCAAACCAAGACTCGTCAGTGAAAAGTACGACCCTCCATTGTTGTCCAGTCCAGTCCTACCTGCCCGTGCTGTCGGCTTCACGAAACATTGAAAAGCAGGACGTCTAGTTCACAATGAGCTTCGTGAAAGTGTCTACATACAGTGTGTGTTTGTTGACATTACGGCTCCTGTGGTATCTTGGAGTTTAATAAATGAAGCAAAGCGATTCCTTCAACCTGGATGGTCTTGTTGTGGAGTTGTTCTTCTTCTCTACCATATCTCCTGTTGAAGTAACCAAACCATCTGAACCTGTTCCAGGCTCTGGTCGTCACACTTTGTGATGTGCCAAGAGCAGTAGCAACTCTGCATTGAGTCTTGCCTCCTGTTAAGTTCTGCAGTGGAAAGATGGTGGTTTTGACATATATTAAGGATTTTCTGCATTGTTTAATATCCATCAGACCAATTTTGACATGCAGTGATCAGTGATCTCAGATGAAGGACCTTACAATTTCATTGTATGAACTTTCAATTTGGGTACATGAAAAAAAACAAACATAGTCAGGACCCAATCAAAGTCACCAAGGCAGAAAATATGTACTTGGCAGATGATGTCCAGATAATGAACTACAAAGTTTTTTCTTTAGAACTGACCTTTATTAACGTGATCCCTAACAAATGTTGACTACTGTATTTTACCTTTATAAACAAGGATCGACTATAATAGCTAGCTAATGCTGTACAGTAATATAACTTTAGGTTTATGTGAATAATTTATCGTCACAACTTCTCTCCTTCACTAAGAAACACTGGAGTTGAGGATATTTATTATAAATATTCAAATTCTACTTTTTTCCGAACAAAACTCGTAATTTGTTGATGCTAAGTATTTGAGCTTACAATAAAAATAAAAATATTTGATGTCAGAAAATCACTTAGGCTCAAGAAGTCTTGATAGAAATGAAATATAAACCCTATAACCTGAGCACTTTCGAAAGGCGGACCTATCTTCATCAGAAGGAAACTGATAGGCTTAAAATCGTCTGTAATTCTCTCCTAACTCTACTTGTATAAGGCAAGTTCAGTTTTTATTTTATTCAAACAAAAAGATTTAGAAAATCTTAATAAGATATTAAAAATGGTTTGATGATCAATTCACCAGCGAAAACTGAATCACCTGATTCAGTGAAAAATAAAGGAAGAAATATATACTATTCTTACGTATTCTTTCTGTTATGTCTACGGATGTACAACGCTGAAATCAGGGAGTTCGATTTCCTTCGGTGGACTCAGCAGATAGCCCCATGTGGCTTTGCTATATGAAAACACACACACACTCTTTCCGTTATAAGAAACTTAGGACATAGATAGAAATTCGTTTCTGATCAGTTTAGCAGAAGTACATGTTGTTTGTAATCTAAAACTAATAATTCACAAAAGCGAGAACTCACAGCAGGAAGAGACGTCTTCGAGTTTACGACAACATTTTGATTAATATGAAACCTCTATAGTATAGAAATTAACATGAAAATTGTGGCATGAAGTATGTTAATATTGACATGAAAATTGTGGCATGAAGTATTGACACGAAACCTAGACAATTTAAATCTGTCTTTAGCGTAAGGTTCTGAACGTGTAGCGTAGGGTTGTAATGGGCAGACTTTGTTGTTGTTTGTGACTGTTTTGAAAGTACCAATGGACTCTATATATAAGAGAAGTTTAGACCGTTGGCTTACGGTGATATAAGACTGACGAAGCGATGGTCAGATCTACAAGAGTGAGGACCGAACACCTCAGCAAAGGTCCTTTTCCATAACAGGTCATCTGTTTCGAAGGTCCTCGTAAAATATAACTGTTTATTCCGTCTGGACAAGCTATGAACTGTAGTCCTGTTGGACTTGAAATAAAATGTAGCATTTAATATTTGTGTCATTACCATAAATGGTGTGTCATGGGAGATGTAGATAATTTCTGTTGTTTTGTGTGTTTACTTCAAGTATAATTTTAAAATATTGTTTACCTTACTTTGGAAATTACAATTTATTACGATTTGTTTTAAGGTATGAACAAATACTTTCACATAAATCGCGGAGAGGTTTACACCACGGGGGACGAGAAACGACCTGAAATACGTTTGTTGTTTCTGTAAAATGAAGGTAAGTTACTATTGAATTAGAAATAGTTTAAGTTACTAACCTGATCATAATTTCTTTTCATTCTTATATTTTGCTTTCCTTTCTCGTTTATTCAATCTCCATATTGTAATTTTTCAGTCTTCTATAAATCTGTCTATTTATCAGCGACTTCTCTTACTCTCTAACGTTTCGTCTTCTTCAACTGCCACTTTTTTCTCTCTCTTCTTCTGGTTTTCTCAAGTCCATTACTTCTACTGCTCTTTTTTCCCTTCCTCTAAATCGTATTTATTAAATTTTTATAAAATTATCACCTTTTCTTTCCATAGTTTTCTTTCTTTTCTGTTTGCATTTAATTTCCGTCTTGTATTCTGTTTTCCTGTCTACAACAGAACATACACTATAACTCAACAAGTTCGTTCTCTTCTCCTCACTATATATATTTTCCGTTCTGGTTTCATTGTTTCGAACTTCATCTGTCCCACCTTTGTTCAAATGTGATATTGTTTTCTCGGACCACATCATTTCCTGTTTCTCACCTCATTTTCTAGATACAATTTTTCTTATTATTATCACTAGTTCCTTATGTTCATAAGATGTTTTTAGTGTATTTGTCGTCTACTGTTTCTCTGCTCTAATCCAACCACCTCTGTAATTATCGTCTTATATCGTCTCATACTAACAACATTATTGAGTTTAGCTTTGCTGTGCTTTCCACCACCGAGTTTTCCTGCTTGATCTGTCTCGATGCAGCAGCAAATTATACGTTTGTGTTATTCCGTGTTGCTTATTTTACACTTATCACACTGTTTATGTTATTCCGTGTTACTTATTTTACACTTATCACACTGTTTGTGTTCTTCCGTGTCGCTTACTTTTACATTTACATTTATCACATTACTTGTGTTATACATCCGTCACAGCGAGTTCGTTTGTTTTTTGAATTTCAAGCAAAGCTACAGGAGGGCTATCTGCGCTAGCCGTCCCTAATTTAGCAGTGTAAGACTAGAGGAAAGGTAGCTAGTCATCACCACCCACCGCCAACTCTTGGGCTACTCTTTACCAACGAATAGTGGGATTGACAGTAACATTATAACGCCTCCAGGGCTGAAAGTGCGAACTTATTTGGTATGACAGGGATTCGAATCTGCGACGCTCAGATTACAAGTTGAGCTCTTTTACCACCTGGCCATGCCGGGCCCATCAAAGCGAGACCTGTACGTTAAAACACATGCATACGTCATAGTCGTTGTGATAACCGATCTCTGATTTCTCACCAATATTTGTTCATGTACCGTTGTTTTTGTCACATCATTTGTATTTCTTATTAGCTTAAATTGACGCTGCAGCCGTGGCCACAAAATGCAAGCGAATTGCGTTTTCCTACTAAATATATGTCACATACAAGGTCCAAGATTCGAACCGTGATGTAACGATGAAGGTATTCATAACCATGACGGTAAATTACTCTACGCGGTTAACAATAGTCGTACAACACGGGCAGCGGGTTCTACTACCTGAATACCTTCTCCCACACCTGATGAATATGTGTAAACCCTAGATCCCTCCAACATTACCTCTAAACCAATGGGTTGTACAAGGTTAAAAGTAAGAAAACCGAGAATAATAGAACCTGTAAACTCCCTCTGTGATTATCACAGTAAAAATTGGGTTTTGATACTTCCGATTGGCACAGCTCAGACAACCCATTGTGTAGCATTGTATTTGTAACAAACAAATCATTTTATTGTAAAATTTCCTTTGCGATATGATGTATTTTATTGATTTATGACGTATTTCCTTTCTCCTGTTAGATTTATGACGTATTTCCTCTCTCCTGTTAGTCCTAGGAATGCGCCTAACTCCCAAATTATTAGTCCTAGGAACGCATTTAAATCCATTTAATAAAATGGCAAGTAACTGACTTTTTTCAATCATAATTTAAAAAGACGAGATGTTCGTCCTTCAGCAAGTTTCGTACAAACGAGTTGTTTGTTTGTTTTTTGAATTTCACGCAAAGCTACACGAAGGCTATCTGCGCTAGCCGTCCCTAATTTTGCAGTGTAAGACTAGAGGGAAACCAGCTAGTCATCACCACCCACCGCCAACTACTTTGGCTACTCTTTTACCAACGAATAGTGGGATTGACTGTTATATTAATCTCCCGATAGGGAAGCGGTAAGTTTATGAGGTTACAACTCTGACATCCGGGGTTAGAAACCCCGCGGTGAGCACAGCAGATAGCCCAATGTGCCTTTGCTCTAAAATAAATAATCAAACGAACAGTAACATTATAACTCTCCCACGGCTGAAAGGACAAGCACGTTCAGAAACAGTATTCGAACCCACGAGTGCTCCTTTCACCAGGCTTTATCAAGTCTCGTAGATCAATTGATGAAGCTTTTTGTTTGCCAGTTAGACATATAAAATGCATTATTTTAAACCAAATTTAAAACCGAATGTTTTGGTTTTTATTCCCATATTTATCGTCATAATTTATTTTAATAAAAAGATCTTAATGTTTAGCTTTTTGTAAATATACTGAAACTTATGTTCTTATCTTATTTCTGCCCATATATGCTTCTCTTGGGAACTGAGAAGCTTCTTTTAGCATTCTCCGGCAATTTCAGGTTTTCTTGGATCCATATATCACTGCTAGATTCACAACTCTTACCAGGTTTATCCAACCCTGTATAAGCTCGTGAACTATCGCACGTGTTATGGCCATTTGATGACTTTTATCTCGTTCACACGTGCTTCATTTAGCCTCACCGGTTACTCCCAAGTGGGTTGTTTTTTGGGGGGATTCCCCATTAGCTTTTCGAGATAATAGAAACCTTCTTTTGTGATAACATTCCCCTGCACGTTCAAGAATATTGATTTTTAACAAAACATGAGCAAATAAAAAATTGTAGAAGAACCATTAGAAACGAGACAACGCCCTGGTTTGATCAATCCATTTAGGAACAGTATAACTGCAATTGCCAGAGATGTCAACCATTACAATTTGAGCGTAATCATTACGATTTTGGTGTATACATTACGACTATACGCTCATACAGACAAATATTTCGACTTGTTGCAACTCCCAAATTATTATATATTATATAGGCCTATACAATAAAGTGATAAATTGTTTCCGCAGGGCTTGAAAAGGGTGGAAAGAAAATTTCTAGTGAGATACAAATAAATTTTGATAATAAATAAAAGACATAGTCCAAATGGCTACTTGCGATAATCGTGTATGTGCTTGAAATAATAAAAAATATTTGTATCTCTGACGTCTACCAATAGTTTGAGTGCGGTGCTTCTCCATACTGGGTACGTGGGGAAATCCATTGTTACGTCATCAGTGCTTGTCAGCCAATCAGCGCTCGCGTAGATGGGTATTTCTGGTTTTCTAAGCGGCATAGAAAAACCAATGCGATCGTTCACAAGATGGAAAAAAAACGAGGCCTCGTTCACCAGATTGTCTTGTTTCTGGCAAATCTAAAAGAACTAAAACTGTGAAAGAGCTCTGTCTACAATCATTACGCTCAGTCATTTGAACTAGTGGACATCTCTGTACTACTCTTGTCTCTATATACTTATTGCCTGTGAGGCCTAAAACATAAAATGGTAAGTAAAGTGGACACACAGAAACATAAAACGTGGTCATAGTATTTGTATAATAGTCCAGACTTGGTCACGAGAGCTCTCTTTGTTTCTATCAATATTTGTAAAAAACAGTTTATAACATAATATGTGCAGCAGTTATCAAAATTATACTTGGATGATTTATAATATCAGCCAGGTCTTATCTGTATGTGCTGTACACACTTGGTATTTCCATCTTGAATCACATCTTAGGCAGCTAATCAGCAAGTGCCACGGCGTTTCCCGTTCTCAGTCCAATAGGACAAATAATAAGTAACAACTGACCAGTATAAATTACAAAAGCAATAAAGAAATTGTCGATGGTGGACAGTTTAAATTATTCCTCTATAAGTACAACCATATGACCAGCAGTAAACTGTAATGTAACAAAGTTGGATCATTCATACACCATACACATGTAGTAAACTGTAGTGTGACAAAGTTGGATCATTCATACACCATACATACACATGTAGTAAACTGTAATGTGACAAAGTTGGATCATTCATACACCATACATACACATGTAGTAAACTGTAGTGTGACAAAGTTGGATCATTCATACACCATACACACACATGTAGTAAACTGTAATGTGACAAAGTTGGATCATTCATACACCATACACACACATGTAGTAAACTGTAATGTGACAAAGTTGGATCATTCATACACCATACACACACATGTAGTAAACTGTAGTGTAACAAAGTTGGATTAATTCATACACCATTCACATACATGTAGTAAACTGTAGTGTATGAGTCAAAGTTGGATTAATTCATACACCATACATACACATGTAGTAAACTGTAGTGTAACAAAGTTGGATTAATTCATACACCATTCACACACATGTAGTAAACTGTAGTGTATGAGTCAAAGTTGGATTAATTCATACACCATTCACACACATGTAGTAAACTGTAGTGTATGATTCAAAGTTCGATTAATTCATACACCATTCACACACATGTAGTAAACACTAGTGTAACAAAGTTGGATTAATTCATACACCATTCACACACATGTAGTAAACTGTAGTGTGTGAGTCAAAGTTGCATTAATTCATACACCATACATACACACGTAGTAAACTGTAGTGTATGAGTCAAAGTTGGATTAATTCATACACCATTCACACACATGTAGTAAACTGTAGTGTATGAGTCAAAGTTGCATTAATTCATACACCATTCACACACATGTAGTAAACTGTAGTGTATGAGTCAAAGTTGGATTAATTCATACACCATTCACACACATGTAGTAAACAGTAGTGTAACAAAGTTGGATTAATTCATACACCATTCACACACATGTAGTAAACTGTAGTGTATGAGTCAAAGTTGCATTAATTCATACACCATACATACACACGTAGTAAACTGTAGTGTATGAGTCAAAGTTGGATTAATTCATACACCATTCACACACATGTAGTAAACTGTAGTGTATGAGTCAAAGTTGCATTAATTCATACACCATACATACACACGTAGTAAACTGTAGTGTATGAGTCAAAGTTGGATTAATTCATACACCATTCACACACATGTAGTAAACAGTAGTGTAACAAAGTTGGATTAATTCACACACACTCAGCTGTAGTAATCTGTAGTGTAAGTGACAGTCTAGTTAAGTCCTCAGCTTTGTTAATAAAGTATAAATAAATGAAATGTTAATCGTTAGAACTCCATAGATGTCCTATGACAGACTGCTTAAGTATTCATTATGAGAGTCCATAGATGTCCTATGACAGACTGCTTAAGTATTCATTATGAGATTCCTTAGATGTCCTTTGACAGACTGCTTAAGTATTCATTATGAGAGTTATGTTTCTACAACAGTCACTTGTCGTCCATTTAACTTTGTTTGTTGGCCTGGGAATTAGTTGTTTTTCACCTTTTGACCATAACTATCATATCACTCCCTTACAACACATAATGAATCTACATGACCAGTATTCTATGATTCATTATCTAATAATTTAATTTAAAATGTTCCAAATACTCTAATAGTTGTCAAATAAACCTCAGCATTACGTTCTTATTCTTAATATAGATGGAAAGACTCATGGGGTATTTTTAACTTGGTGATAAACAGTAAACACTTTCCCCGTTTTCACATCATTAGAGCAGGTGGCCATCTTTGAACAATAAACTCTTTCAATAGATTTATAAATATTAATATCAATATCTATAACAGATGGGAACTTTATCTTCAAGACGAATGGTTACAGTTTCGTCAACCATGTTGAGCAGTAGATTATGGAACCTGCCAAGTTAAACAGTCAAAATTGTTAGTGATTAATTGCTAGTTTATCATGTTAAGCAGTAAATTGTGGAACATACCCAGTTAAACAGCTGATACTGTTAGTGACTAATTGCTGGTTTATCATGTTAAGCAGTAAATTGTGGAGCATACCCAGTTAAACAGCTGATACTGTTAGTGACTAATTGCTGGTTTATCATGTTAAGCAGTAAATTGTGGAACATACCCAGTTAAACAGCTGATACTGTTAGTGACTAATTGCTACTTTTCCATGTTAAGCAGTAAATTGTGGAACATACCCAATTAAACAGCTGATACTGTTAGTGCCTAATTGCTGGTTTATCATGTTAAGCAGTAAATTGTGGAACATACCCAGTTAAACAGCTGATACTGTTAGTGACTAATTGCTGGTTTATCATGTTAAGCAGTAAATTGTGGAGCATACCCAGTTAAACAGCTGATACTGTTAGTGACTGATTGCTGGTTTATCATGTTCAGCAGTAAATTGTGGAACATACCCAGTTAAACAGCTGATACTGTTAGTGACTAATTGCTGGTTTATCATGTTAAGCAGTAAATTGTGGAACATACCCAGTTAAACAGCTGATACTGTTAGTGACTAATTGCTGGTTTATCATGTTAAGCAGTAAATTGTGGAACATACCCAATTAAACAGCTGATACTATTAGTGACTAATTGCTGGTTTATCATGTTAAGCAGTATATTATGCAACATACCCAGTTAAACAGCTGATACTGTTAGTGACTAATTGCTGGTTTATCATGTTAAGCAGTAAATTGTGGAACATACCCAGTTAAACAGCTGATACTGTTAGTAACTAATTGATGGTTTATCATGTTCAGCAGTAAATTGTGGAACATACCCAGTTAAACAGCTGATACTGTTAGTGACTAATTGCTGGTTTATCATGTTAAGCAGTAAATTGTGGAACATACCCAGTTAAACAGCTGATACTGTTAGTGACTAATTGCTGGTTTATCATGTTAAGCAGTAAATTGTGGAGCATACCCAGTTAAACAGCTCATACTGTTAGTGACTAATTGCTGGTTTATCATGTTAAGCAGTAAATTGTGGAACATACCCAGTTAAACAGCTGATACTGTTAGTGACTAATTGCTGGTTTATCATGTTAAGCAGTAAATTGTGGAGCATACCCAGTTAAACAACTGGTACTGTTAGTGACTAATTGCTACCTTTCCATGTTAAGCAGTAAATTGTGGAACATACCCAATTAAACAGCTGATACTGTTAGTGACTAATTGCTACTTTTCCATGTTAAGCAGTAAATTGTGGAACATACCCAGTTAAACAGCTGATACTGTTAGTGACTAATTGCTGGCTTATCATGTTAAGCAGTAAATTGTGGAGCATACCCAATTAAACAACTGATACTGTTAGTGACTAATTGCTGGTTTATCATGTTAAGCAGTATATTGTGCAACATACCCAGTTAAACAGCTGATACTGTTAGTGACTAATTGCTGGTTTATCATGTTAAGCAGTAAATTGTGGAACATACCCAGTTAAACAGCTGATACTGTTAGTGACTAATTGCTGGTTTATCATGTTAAGCAGTAAATTGTGGAGCATACCCAGTTAAACAGCTCATACTGTTAGTGACTAATTGCTGGTTTATCATGTTAAGCAGTAAATTGTGGAACATACCCAGTTAAACAGCTGATACTGTTAGTGACTAATTGCTGGTTTATCATGTTAAGCAGTAAATTGTGGAGCATACCCAGTTAAACAGCTGATACTGTTAGTGACTAATTGCTACTTTTCCATGTTAAGCAGTAAATTGTGGAACATACCCAATTAAACAGCTGATACTGTTAGTGACTAATTGCTACTTTTCCATGTTAAGCAGTAAATTGTGGAACATACCCAGTTAAACAGCTGATACTGTTAGTGACTAATTGCTGGTTTATCATGTTAAGCAGTAAATTGTGGAGCATACCCAGTTAAACAGCTGATACTGTTAGTGACTAATTGCTGGTTTATCATGTTAAGCAGTAAATTGTGGAGCATACCCAGTTAAACAGCTGATACTGTTAGTGACTAATTGCTGGTTTATCATGTTAAGCAGTAAATTGTGGAACATACCCAGTTAAACAGCTGATACTGTTAGTGACTAATTGCTGGTTTATCATGTTAAGCAGTAAATTGTGGAGCATACCCAGTTAAACAGCTGATACTGTTAGTGACTAATTGCTACTTTTCCATGTTAAGCAGTAAATTGTGGAACATACCCAATTAAACAGCTGATACTATTAGTGACTAATTGCTGGTTTATCATGTTAAGCAGTATATTATGCAACATACCCAGTTAAACAGCTGATACTGTTAGTGACTAATTGCTGGTTTATCATGTTAAGCAGTAAATTGTGGAACATACCCAGTTAAACAGCTGATACTGTTAGTAACTAATTGATGGTTTATCATGTTAAGCAGTAAATTGTGGAACATACCCAGTTAAACAGCTGATACTGTTAGTGACTAATTGCTGGTTTATCATGTTAAGCAGTAAATTGTGGAACATACCCAGTTAAACAGCTGATACTGTTAGTGACTAATTGCTGGTTTATCATGTTAAGCAGTAAATTGTGGAGCATACCCAGTTAAACAGCTCATACTGTTAGTGACTAATTGCTGGTTTATCATGTTAAGCAGTAAATTGTGGAACATACCCAGTTAAACAGCTGATACTGTTAGTGACTAATTGCTGGTTTATCATGTTAAGCAGTAAATTGTGGAGCATATCCAGTTAAACAGCTGATACTGTTAGTGACTAATTGCTGGTTTATCATGTTAAGCAGTAAATTGTGGAACATACCCAGTTAAACAGCTGATACTGTTAGTGACTAATTGCTACTTTTCCATGTTAAGCAGTAAATTGTGGAACATACCCAATTAAACAGCTGATACTGTTAGTGCCTAATTGCTGGTTTATCATGTTAAGCAGTAAATTGTGGAACATACCCAGTTAAACAGCTGATACTGTTAGTGACTAATTGCTGGTTTATCATGTTAAGCAGTAAATTGTGGAGCATACCCAGTTAAACAGCTGATACTGTTAGTGACTGATTGCTGGTTTATCATGTTCAGCAGTAAATTGTGGAACATACCCAGTTAAACAGCTGATACTGTTAGTGACTAATTGCTGGTTTATCATGTTAAGCAGTAAATTGTGGAACATACCCAGTTAAACAGCTGATACTGTTAGTGACTAATTGCTGGTTTATCATGTTAAGCAGTAAATTGTGGAACATACCCAATTAAACAGCTGATACTATTAGTGACTAATTGCTGGTTTATCATGTTAAGCAGTATATTATGCAACATACCCAGTTAAACAGCTGATACTGTTAGTGACTAATTGCTGGTTTATCATGTTAAGCAGTAAATTGTGGAACATACCCAGTTAAACAGCTGATACTGTTAGTAACTAATTGATGGTTTATCATGTTCAGCAGTAAATTGTGGAACATACCCAGTTAAACAGCTGATACTGTTAGTGACTAA
This sequence comes from Tachypleus tridentatus, assembly GCF_004210375.1. Taxonomy (NCBI): domain Eukaryota; kingdom Metazoa; phylum Arthropoda; class Merostomata; order Xiphosura; family Limulidae; genus Tachypleus; species Tachypleus tridentatus. The sequence goes on from NC_134837.1 coordinate 268,034,694, forward strand.
TTGCTGGTTTATCATGTTAAGCAGTAAATTGTGGAACATACCCAGTTAAACAGCTGATACTGTTAGTGACTAATTGCTGGTTTATCATGTTAAGCAGTAAATTGTGGAGCATACCCAGTTAAACAGCTCATACTGTTAGTGACTAATTGCTGGTTTATCATGTTAAGCAGTAAATTGTGGAACATACCCAGTTAAACAGCTGATACTGTTAGTGACTAATTGCTGGTTTATCATGTTAAGCAGTAAATTGTGGAGCATACCCAGTTAAACAACTGGTACTGTTAGTGACTAATTGCTACCTTTCCATGTTAAGCAGTAAATTGTGGAACATACCCAATTAAACAGCTGATACTGTTAGTGACTAATTGCTACTTTTCCATGTTAAGCAGTAAATTGTGGAACATACCCAGTTAAACAGCTGATACTGTTAGTGACTAATTGCTGGTTTATCATGTTAAGCAGTAAATTGTGGAGCATACCCAATTAAACAACTGATACTGTTAGTGACTAATTGCTGGTTTATCATGTTAAGCAGTATATTGTGCAACATACCCAGTTAAACAGCTGATACTGTTAGTGACTAATTGCTGGTTTATCATGTTAAGCAGTAAATTGTGGAACATACCCAGTTAAACAGCTGATACTGTTAGTGACTAATTGCTGGTTTATCATGTTAAGCAGTAAATTGTGGAGCATACCCAGTTAAACAGCTCATACTGTTAGTGACTAATTGCTGGTTTATCATGTTAAGCAGTAAATTGTGGAACATACCCAGTTAAACAGCTGATACTGTTAGTGACTAATTGCTGGTTTATCATGTTAAGCAGTAAATTGTGGAGCATACCCAGTTAAACAGCTGATACTGTTAGTGACTAATTGCTACTTTTCCATGTTAAGCAGTAAATTGTGGAACATACCCAATTAAACAGCTGATACTGTTAGTGACTAATTGCTACTTTTCCATGTTAAGCAGTAAATTGTGGAACATACCCAGTTAAACAGCTGATACTGTTAGTGACTAATTGCTGGTTTATCATGTTAAGCAGTAAATTGTGGAGCATACCCAGTTAAACAGCTGATACTGTTAGTGACTAATTGCTGGTTTATCATGTTAAGCAGTAAATTGTGGAGCATACCCAGTTAAACAGCTGATACTGTTAGTGACTAATTGCTGGTTTATCATGTTAAGCAGTAAATTGTGGAACATACCCAGTTAAACAGCTGATACTGTTAGTGACTAATTGCTGGTTTATCATGTTAAGCAGTAAATTGTGGAGCATACCCAGTTAAACAGCTGATACTGTTAGTGACTAATTGCTACTTTTCCATGTTAAGCAGTAAATTGTGGAACATACCCAATTAAACAGCTGATACTATTAGTGACTAATTGCTGGTTTATCATGTTAAGCAGTATATTATGCAACATACCCAGTTAAACAGCTGATACTGTTAGTGACTAATTGCTGGTTTATCATGTTAAGCAGTAAATTGTGGAACATACCCAGTTAAACAGCTGATACTGTTAGTAACTAATTGATGGTTTATCATGTTAAGCAGTAAATTGTGGAACATACCCAGTTAAACAGCTGATACTGTTAGTGACTAATTGCTGGTTTATCATGTTAAGCAGTAAATTGTGGAACATACCCAGTTAAACAGCTGATACTGTTAGTGACTAATTGCTGGTTTATCATGTTAAGCAGTAAATTGTGGAGCATACCCAGTTAAACAGCTCATACTGTTAGTGACTAATTGCTGGTTTATCATGTTAAGCAGTAAATTGTGGAACATACCCAGTTAAACAGCTGATACTGTTAGTGACTAATTGCTGGTTTATCATGTTAAGCAGTAAATTGTGGAGCATACCCAGTTAAACAACTGATACTGTTAGTGACTAATTGCTACTTTTCCATGTTAAGCAGTAAATTGTGGAACATACCCAATTAAACAGCTGATACTGTTAGTGACTAATTGCTGGTTTATCATGTTAAGCAGTAAATTGTGGAGCATACCCAGTTAAACAGCTGATACTGTTAGTGACTAATTGCTGGTTTATCATGTTAAGCAGTATATTGTGCAACATACCCAGTTAAACAGCTGATACTGTTAGTGACTAATTGCTGGTTTATCATGTTAAGCAGTAACTTGTGGAACATACCCAGTTAAACAGCTGATACTGTTAGTGACTAATTGCTGGTTTATCATGTTAAGCAGTAAATTGTGGAGCATACCCAGTTAAACAGCTTATACTGTTAGTGACTAATTGCTGGTTTATCATGTTAAGCAGTAAATTGTGGAACATACCCAGTTAAACAGCTGATACTGTTAGTGACTAATTGCTGGTTTATCATGTTAAGCAGTAAATTGTGGAGCATACCCAGTTAAACAGCTGATACTGTTAGTGACTAATTGCTACTTTTCCATGTTAAGCAGTAAATTGTGGAACATACCCAATTAAACAGCTGATACTGTTAGTGACTAATTGCTACTTTTCCATGTTAAGCAGTAAATTGTGGAACATACCCAGTTAAACAGCTGATACTGTTAGTGACTAATTGCTGGTTTATCATGTTAAGCAGTAAATTGTGGAGCATACCCAGTTAAACAGCTGATACTGTTAGTGACTAATTGCTGGTTTATCATGTTAAGCAGTAAATTGTGGAGCATACCCAGTTAAACAGCTGATACTGTTAGTGACTAATTGCTGGTTTATCATGTTAAGCAGTAAATTGTGGAACATACCCAGTTAAACAGCTGATACTGTTAGTGACTAATTGCTGGTTTATCATGTTAAGCAGTAAATTGTGGAGCATACCCAGTTAAACAGCTGATACTGTTAGTGACTAATTGCTACTTTTCCATGTTAAGCAGTAAATTGTGGAACATACCCAATTAAACAGCTGATACTATTAGTGACTAATTGCTGGTTTATCATGTTAAGCAGTATATTATGCAACATACCCAGTTAAACAGCTGATACTGTTAGTGACTAATTGCTGGTTTATCATGTTAAGCAGTAAATTGTGGAACATACCCAGTTAAACTGCTGATACTGTTAGTGACTAATTGCTGGTTTATCATGTTAAGCAGTAAATTGTGGAACATACCCAGTTAAACAGCTGATACTGTTAGTGACTAATTGCTGGTTTATCATGTTAAGCAGTAAATTGTGGAGCATACCCAGTTAAACAGATGAAACTATTAGCGACTAATTGCTAGTTTGTCATGTTAAGCATTAAACGTACCCATTGTTAGTGACTTATTGCAAGTTTACAAACTTGCTTCCTGATATTAGGTGTAGCTTCTTTAGTCATAGATTCAGAACTTTCATGCGGTCATTTATTGAACAAGTATTCATGTACTTTTACAAAGGTTATAGTTGGCCAGTAAAAGGTGTTAAAGAAAGATACCACACATGGTTTTAATCTGTCATTGGTCAGTAAAGGGTGTTAAGTGAGGTTCTACATACTGTTGTAACCTATAACTGGTCAATTTAAAAAGACATGGTTGGTATCGGTCGAATGAGTTATTAACCCACTTTAGTGATTTTAATTTTTTATAAGTTCGTGTTAGTATTTGTAACCTTGATTTTCGTGTAATTCATCTTTAACTTGAAATACTTGTAGCTGATTTTTAACAGATTGATGACTTCTGTGTAAATCACGTGCCCCTACTTTTTTTCAGTAAGTACAATTATTCAGCAAATCAGAACTATTCAGCCGTGGCGGTATAATAATGTGACGACCAATTCTATTATTCATTGATAAATGAGTTGCCTGTATGTTGACTACCTGCCTTCCCTCTAATCTATCACTTCAAACAATCCTTTTGTTATCTGTCCTGCTTTAGGTTTTCCTTTTATTTTGGGGCCCGGCATGGCTAACCATTTATATATGTTCGTGTAGATTTACTGTGCAAAGCTACTCGAGTGTTGTCTGCACTAGCCGTCCCTAAGTTACAAATAATACACTAGAGTGTAGGCAACTGGTTAACATCACCCACCGCCAAATCTTGGACTATTATTTTACCAATGAAAAGTGAGATTTACTGTCACATAATAATACTCATAGATTGCGAGCTGAGCATCCTGACAATCAAACCACGCCTTGTCCACTAGTTAGGAGCACCCAATACAAAAATATAGGCCACCCTGTCTTACTCAGTAATAGAATGTGGTGGTCAACTATAGTGCATATATTATTCAAATATGCGACAACTGGACACGAACCCTGAACCCTTAGATTCACACTCCGGACATGCTAGCAACGAGACTTCTATCCCAAACTTTTATATAAAAACGACGAGTTTGTCAGTTGTTTTTTTTCCTACTAGCTCTGACGTCACAGGGGCGAAACAGTGGCCCATTTACCTATATTTTATTTATGTGGAAAGTACCTTTCCGGAACTTCGTTGTTCTTAGACCTTCCTTGTTGTTAGACCTTCGAACCAGAATCTCAATGAACTGTAACTGTTTACGTCAATCAATCGGAACGGTTTGTTTATTTTTTTGAATTTCGCGCAAAGCTACTCGAGGGCTATCTGTGCTAGCCGTCCCTAATTTAACAGTGTAAGACTAGAGGGAAGGCAGCTAGTCATCACCACCCACCGCCAACTCTTGGGCTACTCTTTTACCAACGAATAGTGGGATTGACCGTCACATTATAACGCCCCCACGGCTGAAAGAGCGAGCATGTTTGGTGCGACCGGGATCCGAACCCGCGACCCTCAGATTACGAGTCGAACGCCTTAACCCACCTGGCCATGCCAGGCCCAATCGGAACGGAACTTACCGTAATGGTTGAAACAAGTGAAAATAAACTTTTAAGAGATCAAAAGAAGTCTCGAGAAAACGTATCGAACGGTCTAATACTTAACAATGTAGAAAAGGAAGTTCCAGAGTACTGATTGTGAAGAATGTGGTGGCCAGTTACTGATTCGCCCTTTTGGAATTTTACGTGATAAACGAACCAATAAAAATGTCTTATTGAAGGAACTGTTTCTATCATAACTGCCACCAGAACAGACGAACTATCTTATTGTAGAAGCCAGGAAAGAAGAACAGAAAAAAAATATTTCCAGGTTCGATACCTGAACAGTTAAGCCTAACTTAGTTGTAATTTTCTTATTCCAACGGAAGATGACGCAGTGTTGTAAAGGTTGTCAAGGAAACTCGGTGTCGTTGTTGTTTTTGTTGTTTGGTATTAAGCACAAAGCTACACAGTAGGCTATCTGTGCTCTGCCCACCACGGGTATCGAAACCCGGTTTTTAGCGTTGTAAGTCCGCAGACATACCGCTGAGCCACTGGGGGGCCAAACTCGGTGTCAATAGTCCTATATTGGAGAGAAGTTTGTTTGTTTCTTTTTTAATTTCGCGCAAACCTACACGAGGGCTGTATGCGCTAGCCGTCTCTAATTTAGCAGTGTAAGACTTGAGAGAAAGCAGCTAGTCATTCACCGCCCACCGCCAACTCTTGGGCTACTATTTTAGTAACAAATAGTGGGATTCACCGTAACATTATAATGCCACCAGGACTGATAGAGCGAACGTGTTTGGTATGACGGGGATTCGAACCCGCAACCTTCAGTTTATAACGGAATTAGTCCTTGCTACAGTTTACGGTAAGTCTAATAAATTTGTTTGTTTGTTTTGGAATTTCCCACAAAGCTACTCGAGGGCTATCTGTGCTAGCTGTCCCTAATTTAGCAGTGTAAGACTAGAGGGAAGGCAGCTAGTTATCACCACCCACCGCCAACTCTTGGGCTACACTTTTACCAACGAATAGTGGGATTGACCGTCACATTATAACGCCCCCACGGCTGGGAGGGCGAGCATGTTTGGCGCGACTCGGGCGCGAACCCGCGATCCTCAGATTACGAAGCGCACGCCTTAACGCGCTAGGCCATGCCAGACCCCAAGTCTAATAAAACAAGCTTTCTTTGTAATAAATATCTCCGTCTAAAAATCAGTAAAGCTTCAAGCCCCCTGTCTGTAAAATCATTTAAATATAATACTTTTGATTACTTTAGCAGCTTTACAATTTAAAAGAAAAGTTTAAAAACAACCGATCGCAAATTCAAAGAGCTATTTCAAAAATTTGAAATAAACAATGGTTCCCAAAGGTCCAAGTTTTCTGTTAAATTCAATTTTAACAGAAGCCTTTAATCATCACTTCTAAACGTTCAGCAAAATTAATGACGTCATCCATCATTTATCGAGATATATGAATGTAAGGCTCGTAACGACACCTGGTGGGCTATTGAAGACTTTCGTCATACAAAACATATCTATATAATTTTACATACCGTCACTCATATAACAGAGAAAGACAAATAGCATTCTAACAAAACAATAGTTTCTCTAGTGGGTAACTCGTTCGTTTCTTTATTTGACCTGTAGTAAACTTCTAATTCCACATAACATCGACTTCCATAACGTTTGGAATGGGCCTATATAAATAAAGTGGTAAAACCTTCCTTTGTTCCCGTTTTGTTCTTCTCGTGCGTGTAGACGTTTATGACGTCATTCCATTGGTACTTACTATTCTCATTATTTTCTGCGTGGCGTCACAAACTGTTCTCTGGGGTAAGGAGGTCTGCTGAATCTTCACGAGCACCAGAGAAATGTCTCAATAAAAGGAGGTTTCTACGGAATAACAAACTGAAAATAACGGAGAAGAAATGAACCACGTTACAAACGAAGTTTCTTTTGTAAGACGAAGAACTAATAATACTCGTTAAAATGATGAAAGCACGTGGCAAGTCACAGGTCAATAAAAGTACAGATTATTTCCACCTACTGACAGGTAGATTCGATACATTTTTGAACATCACTACATACCGAAGATGCCCTAAATATTCTCTTAATTTTCTGCTAAACTTACAATAACTATTTAACAAGTTTCCTAATATTCAGTATTTTAACAAGCATCAGCTGTTTACGTTTACTTAAGTTTGTTTGTTTTTGAATTTCGCACAAAGCTACTCGAGGGTTATCTGTGCTAGCCGTCCCTAATTTTGCAAGGTAAGACTAGAGGGAAGGAAGCTAATCATCACCACCCACTGCCAACTCTTAGGCTACTTTTTTACCAACGAATAATGGGATTGACCGTACTTTATAACGCCCCCATGGCTGAAAGGGCGAGCATGTTTGGCGCAACGGGGATGCGAACCCGCGACCCTCAGATTACGAGTCGCACGCCTTAACGCGCTTGGCCATGCCTGGCCTGTTCAAGAAGTACAAAACTTTAAACTCTCAGTAAATGTAATTTATTTTGAGAAAATTCATTACATTATCAATAATTTAGGAAAGGAATGACTTTGGAATTGTTTAATGTGTTTACCGTACTTATTTTTAACTGGAGAGGAAAAGTTTGGCTCTCTTTATAAGGACGCTTATTTAATTCTCCATCGTATAAAATAAAGTTACGAGATTATTTCAGTTCAAGATTTTTCATTTTCTCTTTTTTTACCTCATTTCTGTTTGTCTCGACTATTAAAAATCCATTAGTTCCTAATAAAACAAAAATTTATCTTCTTCCGTGGAGACACATTATATATCTTGTACAAATAACTTCAGGGTTTCCACCTTACGGTCTGGTGAAGAACTACAATTGGTAAGTTTCAGTTTACTGCCTCATAGTTTTCGTTGCGATTTTTATCATTTTTTACTTACCCGTTAGTGCTAAGCCAAGCTTACCTTTGATAATTCTAAGTTTATATTTCTATTTTTATGTTTTTAATTTAGTACTTTAATTCACAGTTCCAATGTTCTTATTTAATTTTGATCAGCATGTGAACAATACTAAATATACAGTAATATTAAGTGAATACAGTCCTCTGGAAAAAAAACAATTAATATTATGTTAACTTAAGCTTAGATAATAGAACCTGAGAATTCTCTAAAAACTTTCGTGTTTATGTTTATCTGGAAAGATGACATCTCACAAGAATTCTCGTATAAAATAAGGAACTGTCCACAACACACACGACAGATACTGTTTAACTGATTTCACACTAAATACCGTACATTAATATCTTGAGTATTCACTTTAAAACACAATCTGCAAACCTATATATACCAAGTTTCAAATTCACTTTTTACTAAGCAACGACATACTGTATTGGATACACAATAAAATACTAAACAACTGTACTGGATACACAATAAAATACTAAACAACTGTACTGGATACACAATAAAATACTAAACAACTGTACTGGATACACAATAAAATACTAAACAACTAATTGTATTGGATACACAATAAAATACTAAACAACTGTATTGGATACACAAAATACTAAACTGTATTGGATACACAATAAAATACTAAACTGTATTGGATACACAATAAAATACTAAACAACTAACTGTATTGGATACACAATAAAATACTAAACAACTAACTGTATTGGATACACAATAAAATACTAAACAACTAACTGTATTGGATACACAATAAAATACTAAACAACTAACTGTATTGGATACACGATAATATATTAAACAACTAACCGTACTGGATACACGATAATGTACTAAACAACTAACCGTACTGGATACACGATAATGTACTAAACAACTAACTGTACTGGATACACAATAAGATACTAAACAACTAAATTTTAAACCACATATAAATCACAAGTTCTCTTTAAGTTTTTGAGTAAGTCGTTTAAATTCAATACCTTCATCCTTGTTTTTTGACATCTCCGTCAATAATAATAAGATAAAACTTTTTTCCACTGTCAACTATTCAAATCTTTCTAAAATATACAATTCCAAGTGAACTGAGCCCTTACTTCTCCAGAGCGGTATTTCTACATTTCTAACGGCCATTTCATTTCCCTCATGAATCATTTATTCTTATTGAGATATCAAAGCGAAGAGCACATTTAAACAATAAGTAGTCAGAAAACTTAGAAACAGGCAGCAAATAATTCTCGTCTGTGTACTTGTAATACCCACGCACAACACAATCAACTGAGCTTCCATGTCAAACGAAAGCTCCATCTATCGAACGGTTTATCTTGGAACGTCTGATTAAAATAGTATTTTTATTGTTTTTAAATGAAACTCGCTCTTTCAAATAAAACGTACAATTCTACTGAATTAAGCAATTTATATATTCTTTTAATTTGTGTTTAAACTTTACATTTATAACTTCTGTAACGAAGTGAATGCATCTGTTTAGTTTAATGTTGCTTTAATTTATATAAAATGCGAATCTCTTCTGCTTTTGTTAAGGTAAACTTCCATTAAAAATTTGAAGATAATTTTCCTTGGTAACTAGAACCTCTCCAATTTAAACATAATAAGGGAGACAAATTGTTCGTGTTTTTCCTTTCATTTCTTTTTCTAATACCGAACTTAATATAAAACCACCTGTTTTATTCTGTATTGGTGAGTTAAAACATTGTTAAAAAACCACCTGTTTTATTCTCTATTGGTGAGTTAAACATTGTTAGAAAACCACCTGTTTTATTCTCTATTGGTGAGTTAAACATTGTTAGAAAACCACCTGTTTTATTCTGTATTGGTGAGTTAAACATTGTTAGAAAACCACCTGTTTTATTCTGTATTGGTGAGTTAAACATTGTTAGAAAACCACCTGCTTTATTCTGTATTGGTGAGTTAAACATTGTTAGAAAACCACCTGTTTTATTCTGTATTGGTGAGTTAAACATTGTTAGAAAACCACCTGTTTTATTCTGTATTGGTGAGTTAAACATTGTTAGAAAACCACCTGTTTTATTCTGTATTGGTGAGTTAAACATTGTTAGAAAACCACCTGTTTTATTCTGTATTGGTGAGTTAAGCATTGTTAGCAAACCGCCTGTTTTATTCTGTATTGGTGAGTTAAACATTGTTAGAAAACCACTTGTTTTACTCTGTATTGGTGAATTTTAAAAAATCTACACATCACATATAAACTACATTCTTTTACATAATAGTAAAATTAATTATATCGATTTATTATTCTAAAATTATTTCTTAAACTGTTTTGAGATGTGAAACGTTTCTGCTATGGCTCAAAGCAGCTTTATGCATAGCCATAACATATTGAGACGATTTTAGCTATCTGTAATATGCGCTGTTTAAGCCTGAACTGAGAAAACGTGAAATTCGATTTAAAATTCTAAAACGAAAATATATATATATATATAATTCATTCGTCGTCTAGAGCAGAAATCAAGAGTAGATATCAAAATAAAAACATACGAAAAACGCAGAGTTAATAATATAGGTGTTAAAAATTGTATCGTAGTTGTTTTAAGAAAATGTCTCCTTTTCAGCTGTTCTACCAAACCCCACACGACAACAGTCATCGTGATTAACGTGCCATTCGGCTTTACGTTTCCTTATCATTCGACTGTCCAGATAGCATTTATATCTCTGGACGGAGAACTGATAAGGGCTTGTGGAGGCCACAGTTTCTTCTGTTCAATACGTCAGATTGTAATCGAGTATCCTTCGACCAAAAGAGTAGGTTTGTCATTTTTGTTGGCTGGAAAATGCAGTCATTGGAAAATCAAAACTAAACATTCACTAAAATAAACTGTCATGATTTTTATATTATAAATAATATCCTTCTGTTCATTTTCTTCAAAGATACATGTGAGCTTTATTTTTGTTTGAAGGATATTTGAGTTTAATCTACTTTTCATTCTCACCTATCAAAATTAAAAGTTTCCTTTCGTTTTTTTTTATAAACTGTTAAATATTACATTTGGTTATAATTTTATCTAAAAAGTTACCAAGTTCTGAGACAAAGTAACCTGAATTTGTGGTCCAATCGTCTCATGAGTTAAGATTCTACGTAATCCAGTCACCCTAGAGATGAAATTCTAATAAGTTTTCTGGAACAATAACAATTTTGTTCGTACTACAATAAAATTCTTGAAATTTCCTGATAGTTTTCTTTTACCAATAATAAACTGAAATTAGTTAAACGTACAGAGGTGGACAAAAAAGCGGCTTCTTGAATTGTGAAGTCGTTAAAAGATATTTTAAAAATAACATAATTGATATTAATCCGATTGAACATTTATTGGCCGAGTTAAACCGATTTACGAAACATCATAAAGCCAGACACGGACAATAACCTTTCGGAAGTTCTCAATCACTCAGGAATATCTGTACAAACTAATTGAAAACATGTGAAGCAACACTGAAACCTAAGGGAATACCAACTATGTATTAACTTGTGAAACTGGTTTGTGTTATTTTAAGTTTAATTTTTACATTCACTTATTGCAGAGAAACCTGTTTGATCATTTTGTGGGCTAATTGGTATAAGATCTAAGAATCTACAGCACGTGCACAACATTTTATATGAGAACATGCAACTAAAATCATGAAAAGTTCAGAAGTTTATTAAAGCCAGTGTTATAATTAGGAATCGATATCATATTTGAACAGATCTCGTAGAGATAAAAACATTAGTCTTTCATATCTTTATTTGATCTAATAAAAGATCTAACAACATTTTAAATCAGATCTAATCTGTGGCAAAAAGAATCGTTTATTATGAATGTTTCTTATGATAACCAGTGAAAGATCTTTATGAAACGTAGTATTAGGAAAGAAAATAAATGAAGACATAATTTATATTATCTTAGTTGAACTAAACTGATGAGTCCTACTATTGAACAATAGGTACGTTCAACATTTAGTTGTGGAAGACAGAAGGTGGGTTTTCTTTAATAGTTACTTGTGGAAGACAGAAGGTCGGTTTTGTTTAATAGTTAGTTGTGAAAGACAGAAGGTCGGTTTTGTTTAATAGTTAGTTGTGAAAGACAGAAGGTCGGTTTTGTTTAATAATTAGTTGTGGAAGACAGAAGGTGGGTTTTGTTTAATAGTTAGTTGTGGAAGACAGAAGGTGGGTTTTATTTAGTAGTTAGTTGTGGCAGACATAAGGTGGGTTCTGTTTAGTAGTTTTGACAGACAGAAGGTGGGTTCTGTTTAGTAGTTAGTTATGGCAGACAGAAGGTGGGTTCTGTTTAGTAGTTAGTTGTATGGAAGACAGAAGGTCGGTTTTCTTTAATAGTTAGTTGTGGAAGACAGAAGGTGGGTTTTGTTTAATAGTTGTGGAAGACAGAAGGTGGGTTTTGTTTAATAGTTAGTTGTGGAAGACAGAAGGTGGGTTTTGTTTAATAGTTAGTTGTGGAAGACAGAAGGTGGGTTTTGTTTAATAGTTAGTAGTGGAAAACAGAAGGTGGGTTTTGTTTAATTGTCAGTCGTGGAAAGACAGAAGGTGGGTTTTGTTTAATAGTTAGTTGTGGAAGACAGAAGGTGGGTTTTGTTTAATACTTAGTAGTGGAAGACAGAAGGTGGGTTTTGTTTAATTGTCAGTTGTGGAAGACAAAAGGTGGGTTTTCTTTAATAGTTAGTTGTAGAAGACAGAAGGTGGGTTTTGTTTAATAGTTAGTTGTAGAAGACAGAAGGTGGGTTTTGTTTAATAGTTAGTTGTGGAAGACAGAAGGTCGGTTTTGTTTAATAGTTAGTTATGGCAGGCGGAAGGTCGGTTTTGTTTAATAGTTAGTTATGGCAGGCGGAAGGTCGATTTTGTTTAATAGTTAATTTTGGCAGACAGAAGGTGGGTTAATTCAGTAGTTAGTTGTGGCAGATATAAGGTGGGTTCTGTTTAATAGTTAGTTGTGGAACACAGAAGGTGGGTTTTATTTAGTAGTTAGTTGTGGCAGACATAAGGTGGGTTCTGTTTAGTAGTTAGTTATGGCAGACAGAAGGTGGGTTCTGTTTAGTAGTTAGTTGTAGAAGACAGAAGGTGGGTTTTGTTTAATAGTTAGTTGTGGAAGACAGAAGGTGGGTTTTGTTTAATAGTTAGATGTGGAACACAGAAGGTGGGTTTTGTTTAATAGTTAGATGTGGAACACAGAAGGTGGGTTTTGTTTAATAGTTAGTTGTGGAAGACAGAAGGTGGGTTTTGTTTAATAGTTGTGGAAGACAGAAGGTGGGTTTTGTTTAATAGTTGTTGCAGAGAGAAGGTGGGTTTTGTTTAATAGTTAGTTGTGGAAGACAGAAGGTGGGTTGTGTTTAATAGTTAGTTGTGGAAGACAGAAGGTGGGTTTTGTTTAATAGTCAGTTTTGGAAGACAAAAGGTGGGTTTTATTTAATAGTTAGTTGTGGAAGACAGAAGGTCGGTTTTGTTTAATAGTTAGTTGTGGAAGACAGAAGGTCGGTTTTGTTTAATAGTTAGTTATGGCAGAGATAAGGTGGGTTCTGTTTAGTAGTTAGTTGTGGAAGACAGAAGGTCGGTTTTGTTTAATAGTTAGTTATGGCAGGCGGAAGGTCGCTTTTGTTTAATAGTTAGTTTTCGAAAACAGAAGGTGGGTTTTGTTTAATAGTTAGTTGTGGAAGACAGAAGGTGGGTTCATTCAGTAGTTAGTTGTGGCAGAATAAAAGGTGGGTTCTGTTTAGTAGTTAGTTATGGCTGACAGAAGGTGGGTTTTGTTTAATAGTTAGTTGTAGAAGACAGAAGGTGGGTTTTCTTTAATAGTTAGTTGTGGAAGACAGAAGGTCGGTTTTGTTTAATAGTTAGTTATGGAAGACAGAAGGTAGGTTTTGTTTAATAGTTAGTTGTGGAACACAGAAGGTGGGTTTTGTTTAATAGTTGTGGAAGACAGAAGGTGGGTTTTGTTTAATAGTTGTAGTTGTAGAGAAGACAGAAGGTGGGTTTTGTTTAATAGTTGTGGAAGACAGAAGGTAGGTTTTGTTTAATAGTTGTGGAAGACAGAAGGTCGGTTTTGTTTAATAGTTGTGGCAGAGAGAAGGTGGGTTTTGTTTAATAGTTAGTTGTGGAAGACAGAAGGTGGGTTTTCTTTAATAGTTAGTAGTGGAAGACAGAAGGTGGGTTTTGTTTAATTATCATTTGTGGAAGACAGAAGGTGGGTTTTATTTAATAGTTAGTTGTAGAAGACAGAAGGTGGGTTTTGTTTAATAGTTAGTTGTGGAAGACAGAAGGTCGGTTTTGTTTAATAGTTAGTTATGGCAGGCGGAAGGTCGGTTTTGTTTAATAGTTAGTTATGGCAGACGGAAGGTCGTTTTGTTTAATAGTTAGTTGTGGAAGACAGAAGGTGGGTTCTGTTTAGTAGTTTTGGCAGGCAGAAGGTAGGTTTTCTTTAATTGTTACTTTTGGAAGACAGCAGGTGGGTTTTCTTTAATTGTTAGTTTTGGAAGACAGAAGGTGGGTTTTGTTTAATAGTTAGTTTTGGAAGACAGAAGGTGGGTTTTGTTTAATAGTTAGTTGTCGAAGACAGAAGGTGGGTTTTGTTTAATAGTTAGTTGTGGAAGACAGAAGGTGGGTTTTGTTTAATAGTTAGTTGTGGAAGACAGAAGGTGGGTTTTGTTTAATAGTTAGTTATGGCAGACGGAAGGTCGTTTTGTTTAATAGTTAGTTTGTGGAAGACAGAAGGTTGGTTTTGTTTAATTGTTAGTTGTGGAAGACAGAAGGTAGGTTTTGTTTAATAGTTAGTTGTGGAAGACAGAAGGTGGGTTCTGTTTAATAGTAGTTTTGACAGACAGAAGGTGGGTTCTGTTTAGTAGTTAGTTATGGCAGACAGAAGGTGGGTTCTGTTTAGTAGTTAGTTGTAGAAGACAGAAGGTGGGTTTTGTTTAATAGTTAGTTGTGGAACACAGAAGGTGGGTTTTGTTTAATAGTTAGTTTTGGAAAGACAGAAGGTGGGTTTTGTTTAATAGTTAGTTGTGGAAGACAGAAGGTGGGTTTTGTTTAATAGTTAGTTGTGGAAGACAGAAAGGTGGGTTTGTTTAATAGTTAGTTGTGGAAGACAGAAAGAGTGGTGGAGTTTTGTTTAATAGTTAGTTGTGGAAGACAGAAGGTGGGTTGTGCTTAATAGTTGTGGCAGAGAGAAGGTGGATTTTGTTTAATAGTTAGTTGTGGAAGACAGAAGGTGGGTTTTGTTTAATAGTTAGTAGTGGAAAACAGAAGGTGGGTTTTGTTTAATAGTTAGTCAGTCGTGGAGAAGACAGAAGGTGGGTTTTGTTTAATAGTTAGTTGTGGAAGACAGAAGGTGGGTTTTGTTTAATAGTTAGTTGTGTAAGACAGAAGGTGGGTTTTGTTTAATTGTCAGTTGTGGAAGACAAAAGGTGGGTTTTATTTAATAGTTAGTTGTAGAAGACAGAAGGTGGGTTTTGTTTAATAGTTAGTTGTGGAAGACAGAAGGTGGGTTTTGTTTAATAGTTAGTTATGGAAGACAGAAGGTAGGTTTTGTTTAATAGTTAGTTGTGGACAGAAGACAGAAGGTTTAATAGGTAGTTGGGTTTTGTTTAATAGTTAGTTGTGGAAGACAGAAGGTGGGTTTTGTTTAATAGTTAGTTGTGGAAGACAGAAGGTGGGTTTTGTTTAATAGTTAGTTGTGGAAGACAGAAGGTGGGTTTTGTTTAATAGTTAGTTGTGCAGTTTTTGTTTAATAGTTAGTTGTGGAAGACAGAAGGTGGGTTTTGTTTAATAGTTAGTTGTGGAAGACAGAAGGTGGGTTTTGTTTAATAGTTAGTTGTGGAAGACAGAAGGTGGGTTATGTTTAATAGTTGTGGCAGAGAGAAGGTGGATTTTGTTTAATAGTTAGTTGTGGAAGACAGAAGGTGGGTTTTGTTTAATAGTTAGTTGTGGAAAACAGAAGGTGGGTTTTGTTTAATAGTTAGTTGTGGAAGACAGAAGGTGGGTTTTGTTTAATAGTTAGTTGTGGAAGACAGAAGGTCGGTTTTGTTTAATAGTTAGTTATGGCAGGCAGAAGGTGGGTTTTGTTTAATAGTTAGTTATGGCAGACGGAAGGTGGATTCTGTTTAATAGTTAATTTTGGCAGACAGAAGGTGGGTTCATTCAGTAGTTAGTTGTGGCAGACATAAGGTGGGTTCTGTTTAGTAGTTAGTTGTGGAAGACAGAAGGTGGGTTTTATTTAATAGTTAGTTGTAGAAGACAGAAGGTGGGTTTTGTTTAATAGTTAGTTGTGGAAGACAGAAGGTGGGTTTTGTTTAATAGTTAGTTGCAGACAGAAGGTGGGTTTTGTTTAATAGTTAGTTGTGGAAGACAGAAGGTGGGTTTTGTTTAATAGTTAGTTGTGGAAGACAGAAGGTGGGTTTTGTTTAATAGTTAGTTGTGGAAGACAGAAGGTGGGTTTTGTTTAATAGTTAGTTGTGGAAGACAGAAGGTGGGTTTTGTTTAATAGTTGTGGAAGACAGAAGGTGGGTTTTGTTTAATAGTTAGTTGTAGAGAGACAGAAGACAGAAGGTGGGTTTTGTTTAATAGTTAGTTGTGGAAGACAGAAGAGGTGGGTTTTGTTTAATAGTTAGTTGTGAAGACAGAAGGTGGGTTTTGTTTAATAGTTAGTTGTGGAAGACAGAAAGGTGGGTTTTGTTTAATAGTTAGTTGTGGAGAGACAGAAGGTGGGTTTTGTTTAATAGTTAGTTGTGACAGAAGGTGGAAGAGTTGTGGAGAAGGTGGGTTTTGTTTAATAGTTAGTTGTGGAAGAAGACAGAAGGTGGGTTTTGTTTAATAGTTAGTTGTGGAATAGACAGAAGGGTGGGTTTTGTTTAATAGTTAGTTGTGGAAGACAGAAGGTGGGTTTTGTTTAATAGTTAGAGAAGACAGAAGGTGGGTTTTGTTTAATAGTTAGTTGTGGAAGACAGAAGGTGGTTTTGTTTTGTTGTAATAGTTAGTTTTGTTTAATAGACAGAAGAAGAAGTGGGTTTTGTTTAATAGTTAGTTGTGGAAGACAGAAGGTGGGTTTTGTTTAATAGTTAGTTGTGAAGACAGAAGGTGGGTTTTGTTTAATAGTTAGTTGTGGAAGACAGAAGGTGGGTTTTGTTTAATAGTTAGTTGTGGAAGACAGAAGACAGAAGGTGGGTTTTGTTTAATAGTTAGTTGTGGAAGAAGACAGAAGGTGGGTTTTGTTTAATAGTTAGTTGTGGAAGACAGAAGGTGGGTTTTGTTTAATAGTTAGTTGTGGAAGACAGAAGGTGGGTTTTGTTTAATAGTTAGTTAGTTGACAGAAGGTGGGTTTTGTTTAGACAGAAGGTGGGTTTTGTTTAATAGTTAGTTGTGGAAGACAGAAGGTGGGTTTTGTTTAATAGTTAGTTGTGGAAGACAGAAGGTGGGTTTTGTTTAATAGTTAGTTGTGGAAGACAGAAGGTGGGTTTTGTTTAATAGTTGTTGCAGAGAGAAGGTGGGTTTTGTTTAATAGTTAGTTGTGGAAGACAGAAGGTGGGTTTTGTTTAATAGTTAGTTGTGGAAGACAGAAGGTGGGTTTGTTTAATAGTTAGTTGTGGAAAGACAGAAGGTGGGTTTTGTTTAATAGTTAGTTGTGGAAGACAGAAGGTGGGTTTTGTTTAATAGTTAGTTGTGGAAGACAGAAGGTGGGTTTTGTTTAATAGTTAGTTGTGGAAGACAGAAGGTGGGTTTAGTAGTTAGTTGTGGAGACAGAAGGTGGGTTTTGTTTAATAGTTAGTTGTGGAAGACAGAAGGTGGGTTTTGTTTAATAGTTAGTTTGTGGAAGACAGAAGGTGGGTTTTGTTTAATTGTTAGTTGTGGAAGACAGAAGGTGGGTTTTGTTTAATAGTTAGTTGTTTTTGTTTAATATAGTTAGTTTAATAGTGGAGAGACAGAAGGTGGGTTTTGTTTAATAGTTAGTTGTGGAAGACAGAAGGTGGGTTTTGTTTAATAGTTAGTTGTGGAAGACAGAAGGTGGGTTTTGTTTAATAGTTAGTTGTGGAAGACAGAAGGTGGGTTTTGTTTAATAGTTAGTTGTAGGAAGACAGAAGGTGGGTTTTGTTTAATAGTTAGTTGTGGAAGACAGAAGGTGGGTTTTGTTTAATAGTTAGTTGTTTTGTTTAATAGTTAGTTGTGGAGACAGAAGAAGGTGGGTTTTGTTTAATAGTTAGTTGTGGAAGACAGAAGGTGGGTTTTGTTTAATAGTTAGTTGTTTTGTTTAATAGTTAGTTGTGAGAAGACAGAAGGTGGGTTTTGTTTAATAGTTAGTTGTAGAAGACAGAAGGTGGGTTTTGTTTAATAGTTAGTTGTGGAAGACAGAAGGTGGGTTTTGTTTAATTTTCAGTTGTGGAGAGAGACAGAAGGTGGGTTTTGTTTAATAGTTAGTTGTGGAAGAGACAGAAGGTGGGTTTTGTTTAATAGTTAGTTGTGGAAGACAGAAGGTGGGTTTTGTTTAATAGTTAGTTGTGGAAGACAGAAGAAGGTGGGTTTTGTTTAATAGTTAGTTGTGGAAGACAGAAGGTGGGTTTTGTTTAATAGTTAGTTGTGGGTTTTGAGAAGACAGAAGGTGGGTTTTGTTTAATAGTTAGTTGTGGAAGACAGAAGGTGGTGTTTTTGTTTAATAGTTAGTTGTGGAAGACAGAAGGTGGGTTTTGTTTAATAGTTGGTTGTGGGAAGACAGAAGGTGGTTTTGTTTAATAGTTAGTTGTGGAAGAAGACAGAAGGTGGGTTTTGTTTAATAGTTAGTTGTGGAGACAGAAGGTGGGTTTTGTTTAATAGTTAGTTGTGGAAGACAGAAGGTGGGTTTTGTTTAATAGTTAGTTGTGGCAGACAGAAGGTGGGTTTTGTTTAATAGTTAGTTGTGGAAGACAGAAGGTGGGTTTTGTTTAATAGTTAGTTGTGGAAGACAGAAGGTGGGTTTTGTTTAATAGTTAGTTGTGGACAGACAATAGAAGGTGGGTTTTGTTTAATAGTTAGTTGTGGAAGACAGAAGGTGGGTTTTGTTTAATAGTTAGTTGTAGAAGACAGAAGGTGGGTTTTGTTTAATAGTTAGTTGTGGAAGACAGAAGGTGGGTTTTGTTTAATAGTTAGTTGTGGAAGACAGAAGGTGGGTTTTGTTTAATAGTTAGTTGTGGAAGACAGAAGGTGGGTTTTGTTTAATAGTTAGTTGTTTAATAGTTAGTTGTAAGTGGGTTTTGTTTAATAGTTAGTTGACAGACAGAAGGTGGGTTTTGTTTAATAGTTAGTTGTGGAAGACAGAAGGTGGGTTTTGTTTAATAGGTGGGTTTTTGTTTAATAGTTAGTTGTGGAAGACAGAAGGTGGGTTTTGTTTAATAGTTAGTTGTGGAAGACAGAAGGTGGGTTTTGTTTAATAGTTAGTTGTAGAAGACAGAAGGTGGGTTTTGTTTAATAGTTAGTTGTGGAAGACAGAAGGTGGGTTTTGTTTAATAGTTAGTTGTGGAAGACAGAAGGTGGGTTTTGTTTAATAGTTAGTTGTGAGAAGACAGAAGGTGGGTTTTGTTTAATAGTTAGTTGTGGAAGACAGAAGGTGGGTTTTGTTTAATAGTTTTTGTTTAATAGTTAGTTGAAGACAGAAGGTGGGTTTTGTTTAATAGTTAGTTGTGTAGAAGACAGAAGGTGGGTTTTGTTTAATAGTTAGTTGTGGAAGACAGAAGGTGGGTTTTGTTTAATAGTTTTGTAGAAGACAGAAGGTAATAGTTAGTTATGGAAAGACAGAAGGTGGGTTTTGTTTAATAGTTAGTTGTGTTAGTTGTGGCAGACAGAAGGTGGGTTTTGTTTAATAGTTAGTTGTGGAAGACAGAAGGTGGGTTTTGTTTAGTTGTG
Source organism: Tachypleus tridentatus (assembly GCF_004210375.1). Lineage (NCBI taxonomy): Eukaryota > Metazoa > Arthropoda > Merostomata > Xiphosura > Limulidae > Tachypleus > Tachypleus tridentatus. The sequence goes on from NC_134837.1 coordinate 268,054,283, forward strand.
ACAGAAATAGTTAGTTTAATAGTTAGTTGAAGACAGAAAGTGGGTTTTGTTTAATAGTTAGTTAATAGAAGAAGACAGAAGGTGGGTTTTGTTTAATAGTTAGTTGTGGAGAGACAGAAGGTGGGTTTTGTTTAATAGTTAGTTGTGGAAGACAGAAGGTGGGTTTTGTTTAATAGTTAGTTGTGGAAGACAGAAAGGTGGGTTTTGTTTAATAGTTAGTTGTGGAAAGACAGAAGGTGGGTTTTGTTTAATAGTTAGTTGTGGAAGACAGGTGGGTTTTGTTTAATAGTTAGTTGTGGAAGACAGAAGGTGGGTTTTGTTTAATAGTTAGTTGTGTTAAGGTGGGTTTTGTTTAATAGTTAGTTGTGGACAGAAAGGTGGGTTTTGTTTAATAGTTAGTTGTGAAGAAGACAGAAGGTGGGTTTTGTTTAATAGTTAGTTGTGGAAGACAGAAGGTGGGTTTTGTTTAATAGTTAGTTAGTAGTTAGTTGAAGACAGAAGGTGGGTTTTGTTTAATAGTTAGTTGTGGAGAGACAGAAGGTGGGTTTTGTTTAATAGTTAGTTGTGGAAGACAGAAGGTGGGTTTTGTTTAATAGTTAGTTGTGGAAGACAGAAGGTGGGTTTTGTTTAATAGTTAGTTGTGGAAGACAGAAGGTGGGTTTTGTTTAATAGTTAGTTGTGGAAGACAGAAGGTGGGTTTTGTTTAATAGTTAGTTGTGGAGAAGACAGAAGGTGGGTTTTGTTTAATAGTTAGTTGTGGAAGACAGAAGGTGGGTTTTGTTTAATAGTTAGTTGTAGAGAGACAGAAGGTGGGTTTTGTTTAATAGTTAGTTGTGAAGAGTGAGAAGGTGGGTTTTGTTTAATAGTTAGTTGTGGAAGACAGAAGGTGGGTTTTGTTTAATAGTTAGTTGTGTTTTGGAAGAAGACAGAAGGTGGGTTTTGTTTAATAGTTAGTTGTGGAAGACAGAAAGGTGGGTTTTGTTTAATAGTTAGTTGTAGAGTTAGACAGAAGGTGGGTTTTGTTTAATAGTTAGTTGTGGAAGACAGAAGGTGGGTTTTGTTTAATAGTTAGTTGTAGAAGACAGAAGGTGGGTTTTGTTTAATAGTTAGTTGTGGAGACAGAAGGTGGGTTTTGTTTAATAGTTAGTTGTGGAAGACAGAAGGTGGGTTTTGTTTAATAGTTAGTTGTGGAAGACAGAAGGTGGGTTTTGTTTAATAGTTAGTTGTAGAGAAGACAGAAGGTGGGTTTTGTTTAATAGTTAGTTGTGGAGAGACAGAAAGGTGGGTTTTGTTTAATAGTTAGTTGTGGAAGACAGAAGGTGGGTTTTGTTTAATAGTTAGTTTTGGAAGACAGAAGGTGGGTTTTGTTTAATAGTTAGTTGTGGAAGACAGAAGGTGGGTTTTGTTTAATAGTTAGTTGTGGAAGACAGAAGGTGGGTTTTGTTTAATAGTTAGTTGCAGAGAGAAGGTGGGTTTTGTTTAATAGTTAGTTGTGGAAGACAGAAGGTGGGTTTTGTTTAATAGTTAATAGTTAGTGGTGGAAGACAGAAGGTGGGTTTTGTTTAATAGTTAGTGAGGAGAAGACAGAAGGTGGGTTTTGTTTAATAGTTAGTTGTGGAAGACAGAAGGTGGGTTTTGTTTAATAGTTAGTTGTGGAAGACAGAAGGTGGGTTTTGTTTAATAGTTAGTTGTAGAAGACAGAAGGTGGGTTTTGTTTAATAGTTAGTTGTGGAAGACAGAAAGGTGGGTTTTGTTTAATAGTTAGTTGTAGAAGACAGAAGGTGGGTTTTGTTTAATAGTTAGTTGTGGAAGACAGAAGGTGGGTTTTGTTTAATAGTTAGTTGTAAAGACAGAAGGTGGGTTTTGTTTAATAGTTAGTTGTGATAGAAGACAGAAGGTGGGTTTTGTTTAATAGTTAGTTGTGGAAGACAGAAGGTGGGTTTTGTTTAATAGTTAGTTGTAAGACAGAAGGTGGGTTTTGTTTAATAATAGTTAGTTGTGGAAGAGACAGAAGGTGGGTTTTGTTTAATAGTTAGTTGTGGAAGACAGAAGGTGGGTTTTGTTTAATAGTTAGTTGTGGAAGACAGAAGGTGGGTTTTAGTTAATAGTTAGTTGTGGAAGACAGAAGGTGGGTTTTGTTTAATAGTTAGTTGTGGAAGACAGAAGGTGGGTTTTGTTTAATAGTTAGTTGTGGAAGACAGAAGGTGGGTTTTGTTTAATAGTTGTGGAAGACAGAAGGTGGGTTTTGTTTAATAGTTAGTTGTGGAAGACAGAAGGTGGGTTTTGTTTAATAGTTAGTTGTGGAAGACAGAAGGTGGAAGGTTTTGTTTAATAGTTAGTTGTGGAAGACAGAAGGTGGGTTTTGTTTAATAGTTAGTTTGTGGAAGACAGAAGGTGGGTTTTGTTTAATAGTTAGTTGTGGAAGACAGAAGGTGGGTTTTGTTTAATAGTTAGTTGTGGAAGACAGAAGGTGGGTTTTGTTTAATAGTTAGTTGTGGAAGACAGAAAGGTGGGTTTTGTTTAATAGTTAGTTGTGGAAGACAGAAGGTGGGTTTTGTTTAATAGTTAGTTGTGGAAGACAGAAGGTGGGTTTTGTTTAATAGTTAGTTGTGGAAGACAGAAGGTGGGTTTTGTTTAATAGTTAGTTTAATAGTAGAAGACAGAAGGTGGGTTTAGTGTTTAATAGTTAATAGTTAGTGGAAGACAGAAGGTGGGTTTTGTTTAATAGTTAGTTGTGGAAGACAGAAGGTGGGTTTTGTTTAATAGTTTTGGCAGAGAGGGTGGGTTTTGTTTAATAGTTAGTTGTGGAAGACAGAAGGTGGGTTTTGTTTAATAGTTAGTTGTGGAAGACAGAAGGTGGGTTTTGTTTAATAGTTAGTTGTGAAGACAGAAGGTTTTTGTTTAATAGGAAGAAGACAGAAGGTGGGTTTTGTTTAATAGTTAGTTGTGGAGTTGTTTTGTTTAATATTAGTTGTAGACAGAAGGTGGGTTTTGTTTAATAGTTAGTTGTGGAAGACAGAAGGTTTTGTTTAATAGTTAGTTGTAGAGAGAGACAGAAGGTGGGTTTTGTTTAATAGTTAGTTGTGGAAGACAGAAGGTGGGTTTTGTTTAATAGTTAGTTGTAGAAGACAGAAGGTGGGTTTTGTTTAATAGTTAGTTGTGGAAGACAGAAGGTGGGTTTTGTTTAATAGTTAGTTGTGGAAGACAGAAGGTGGGTTTTGTTTAATAGTTAGTTGTGGAAGACAGAAGGTGGGTTTTGTTTATAGTTAGTTGTGGAAGACAGAAGGTGGTTTTGTTTAATAGTTAGTTGTGGAAGACAGAAGGTGGGTTTTGTTTAATAGTTAGTTGTGGAAGACAGAAGGTGGGTTTTGTTTAATAGTTAGTTGTGGAAGACAGAAGGTGGGTTTTGTTTAATAGTTAGTTATGGCAGACGGAAGGTCGGTTTTGTTTAATAGTTAGTTGTGGAAGACAGAAGGTGGGTTTTGTTTAATAGTTAGTTGTTTAATAGTTAGTTGTGGAAGACAGAAGGTGGGTTTTGTTTAATAGTTAGTTAGTGGAGACAGACAGAAGGTGGGTTTTGTTTAATAGTTAGTTGTTGGAAGACAGAAGACAGAAGGTGGAGTTTTGTTTAATAGTTAGTGGGTGGGTTTTGTTTAATAGTTAGTTGTAGAAGACAGAAGGTGGGTTTTGTTTAATAGTTAGTTGTGGAAGACAGAAGGTGGGTTTTGTTTAATAGTTAGTTGTAGAAGACAGAAGGTGGGTTTTGTTTAATAGTTAGTTGTAGAAGACAGAAGGTGGGTTTTGTTTAATAGTTAGTTGTAGAAGACAGAAGGTGGGTTTTGTTTAATAGTTTTTGTTTAATAGTTAGTTGTGGAAGACAGAAGGTGGGTTTTGTTTAATAGTTAGTTGTGGAAGACAGAAGGTGGGTTTTGTTTAGTAGTTGTGGCAGACAGAAGGTGGGTTTTGTTTAATAGTTAGTTGTGGAAGACAGAAGGTGGGTTTTGTTTAATAGTTAGTTGTGGAAGACAGAAGGTGGGTTTTGTTTAATAGTTAGTTGTGGAGGTGGGTTTTGTTTAGACAGAAAGGTGGGTTTTGTTTAATAGTTAGTTTCTGGAAGACAGAAGGTTGGTTTTGTTTAATTGTTAGTTGTGGAAGACAGAAGGTGGGTTTTGTTTAATAGTTAGTTGTGGAAGACAGAAGGTGGGTTTTGTTTAATAGTTAGTTGTGGAAGACAGAAGGTGGGTTTTGTTTAATAGTTAGTTGTGGAAGACAGAAGGTGGGTTTTGTTTAATAGTTAGACAGAAGGTGGGTTTTGTTTAATAGTTAGTTGAAGAAAGGTGGGTTTTGTTTAATAGTTAGTTGTGGAAGACAGAAGGTGGGTTTTGTTTAATAGTTAGTTGTGGAAGACAGAAGGTGGGTTTTGTTTAATAGTTAGTTGTGGAAGACAGAAGGTGGGTTTTGTTTAATAGTTAGTTGTGGAAGACAGAAGGTGGGTTTTGTTTAATAGTTAGTTGTAGAGGAAGACAGAAGGTGGGTTTTGTTTAATAGTTGTGGAAGACAGAAGGTGGGTTTTGTTTAATAGTTAGTTGTAGGAAGACAGAAGGTTTTTGTTTAATAGTTAGACAGAAGAAGTGGGTTTTGTTTAATAGTTAGTTGTGGAAGACAGAAGGTGGGTTTTGTTTAATAGTTAGTTGTGGAAGACAGAAGGTGGGTTTTGTTTAATAGTTAGTTGGAAGACAGAAGGTGGGTTTTGTTTAATAGTTAGTTTTGGAAGACAGAAGGTGGGTTTTGTTTAATAGTTAGTTGTGGAAGACAGAAGGTGGGTTTTGTTTAATAGTTAGTTGTGGAAGACAGAAGGTGGGTTTTGTTTAATAGTTAGTTGTGGAAGACAGAAGGTGGGTTTTGTTTAATAGTTAGTTGTGAAGAGAAGGTGGAGTCAATTTAGTTTAGAAGGTGGGTTTTGTTTAATAGTTAGTTATGGAGTTTTGTTTAATAGGAGAAGACAGAAGGTGGGTTTTGTTTAATAGTTAGTTGTAGAGAGACAGAAGGTGGGTTTTGTTTAATAGTTAGTTGTAGCAGACAGAAGGTGGTGGGTTTTGTTTAATAGTTAGTTGTGGAAGACAGAAGGTGGGTTTTGTTTAATAGTTAGTTGTAGAAGACAGAAGGTGGGTTTTGTTTAGACAGAAGGTGGGTTCTGTTTAGTAGTTAGTTGTGGAAGACAGAAGGTGGGTTTTGTTTAATAGTTAGTTGTGGAAGACAGAAGGTGGGTTTTGTTTAATAGTTAGTTGTGGAAGACAGAAGGTGGGTTTTGTTTAATAGTTAGTTGTGGAAGACAGAAGGTGGGTTTTGTTTAATAGTTAGTTGTTTAATAGAAGTTGTGACAGAAGGTGGGTTTTGTTTAATAGTTAGTTGTAGAAGACAGAAGGTGGGTTTTGTTTAATAGTTAGTTGTGGAAGACAGAAGGTGGGTTTTGTTTAATAGTTAGTTGTGGAAAGACAGAAGGTGGGTTTTGTTTAATAGTTAGTTGTGGAAGACAGAAGGTGGGTTTTGTTTAATAGTTAGGTGGAGAAGAAGGTGGGTTTTGTTTAATAGTTAGTTGTGGAAGACAGAAGGTGGGTTTTGTTTAATAGTTAGTTGTGGAAGACAGAAGGTGAGTTTTGTTTAATAGTTAGTTGTGGAAGACAGAAGGTGGGTTTTGTTTAATAGTTAGTTGTGGAAGACAGAAGGTGGGTTTTGTTTAATAGTTAGTTGTGGAAGACAGAAGGTGGGTTTTGTTTAATAGTTAGTTGTATGGCAGACAGAAGGTGGGTTTTGTTTAATAGTTAGTTATGGAAGACAGAAGGTGGGTTTTGTTTAATAGTTAGTTGTGGAAGACAGAAGGTGGGTTTTGTTTAATAGTTAGTTGTGGAGAAGACAGAAGGTGGGTTTTGTTTAATTATCATTTGTGGAAGACAGAAGGTGGGTTTTATTTAATAGTTAGTTGTAGAAGACAGAAGGTGGGTTTTGTTTAATAGTTAGTTGTGGAAGACAGAAGGTCGGTTTTGTTTAATAGTTAGTTGTGGAAGACAGAAGGTGGGTTTTGTTTAATAGTTAGTTGTGGAAGACAGAAGGTGGGTTTTGTTTAATAGTTAGTTGTGGAGCAGACAGAAGGTGGGTTTTGTTTAATAGTTAGTTGTGGAAGACAGAAGGTGGGTTTTGTTTAATAGTTAGTTGTAGAAGACAGAAGGTGGGTTTTGTTTAATAGTTAGTTGTGGAAGACAGAAGGTGGGTTTTGTTTAATAGTTAGTTGTGGAGTTGTGGAGACAGAAGGTGGGTTTTGTTTAATAGTTAGTTGTGGAAGACAGAAGGTGGGTTTTGTTTAATAGTTAGTTGTGGAAGACAGAAGGTGGGTTTTGTTTAATAGTTAGTTGTGGAAGACAGAAGGTGGGTTTTGTTTAATAGTTAGTTGTGGAAGACAGAGAAGGTGGGTTTTGTTTAATAGTTAGTTGTGGAGAGACAGAAGGTGGAAAGTTTTGTTTAATAGTTAGTTGTGGAAGACAGAAGGTGGGTTTTGTTTAATAGTTAGTTGTGGAAGACAGAAGGTGGGTTTTGTTTAATAGTTAGTTGTGGAAGACAGAAGGTGGGTTTTTGTTTAATAGTTAGTTGTGGAGAGACAGAAGGTGGGTTTTGTTTAATAGTTAGTTGTGGAAGACAGAAGGTGGGTTTTGTTTAATAGTTAGTTGTGGAAGACAGAAGGTGGGTTTTGTTTAATAGTTAGTTGTGGAAGACAGAAGGTGGGTTTTGTTTAATAGTTAGTTGTGGAAGACAGAAGGTGGGTTTTGTTTAATAGTTAGTTGTGGAAGACAGAAGGTGGGTTTTGTTTAATAGTTAGTTGTGGAAGACAGAAGGTGGGTTTTGTTTAATAGTTAGTTGTGGAAGACAGAAGGTGGGTTTTGTTTAATAGTTAGTTGTGGAAGACAGAAGGTGGGTTTTGTTTAATAGTTGTGGAAGAGTTGTTTTGTTTTAATAAGAAGACAGAAGGTGGGTTTTGTTTAATAGTTAGTTGTGGAAGACAGAAGGTGGGTTTTGTTTAATAGTTAGTTGTGGAAGACAGAAGAAGTGGGTTTTGTTTAAT